>NW_016107589.1:2204453-2223976 GCF_001604975.1 Cebus imitator | reverse complement strand
GAGAGAGATGGAATTTAAGTGAAGGAAGAAAGATTACCCAGTGGGTAAGAAGGGAAACCTACTCTGAGTATTTAACAGAAAAAAAGCAGAAAGATTAAAGTGGAGAAGGAAGCAAGGATCCTTGAGAACAGGTTTGTCACACTGTAGTGAAGAGAGATGGGAGAGAATAGGAGTGACCTAGGAAGGAGAGAGAGAAGTGAGTTTAGGCATTTATTCCTCTTCCTACAACTTCTGTTTCTCCCCCAATGGCAGATATTAGCACCGGCAAAAGACAACTGCAAGTTCTACCAACTCCCCATATTCGTTTAGATGGTAATGAGCTCTGAATGTTCATTACATCTCAAAATGTAGAAAGTCAGTAAAGGGAAAATAATACACTCAGAGATCTATGGTGCTTATCACTTCACTATTTTAATGAGTCTTAAACTCTTTATACAGGCCCTATATCCACAAAGAGAATCATAACCAATAGCCTATAAAACTACATGTTTGCACGTGCCTGCACAAACACAAACATGGCATCTCACACATCTACTATCCCACCTGGGGCATGACTCTATTTTCCTACTGATGGATTCAGCTTTTGGGTTGAGATGAACCATCTGTCTCCCAAATGGATTTCTAGTACTTCAATCACATCTCTAGTAATCACTTCCCCTAAACACATTAGTGGGAAATGATGTAAAAAATAATTAAGCGTAACTATCCAGTACGTGAGAAATTGATGGTATCTATGTTTTGTAAATTAGAGACATGTAAAAGAAAATGATTATTTTCACAACTTATTGCTACAGAAAGATCTCTTTATTATTGCACAGAATTCATTCTACTAAAAGGAATGTTTGAGAACTTGGTTCAAAGGATAGAAGTGAAAACATTAAATGAAAGAGAGAGCTATTTGAAAAATGGAGAAGACAGATGATGGTGAAAGATGCTGATGAAGACAAGAAGAAAAAAAATAACACCAGTAAAACAAGCTTCTAATCTTAAATACAGCCTAGAGTAAATTAATTTAGTTCTGTGACCCCAGAAAGTGAAGCAGACATTTGGTTCCTAGAATATTGCTTCTGGCTTAAGATTATAGCTTGTTGTAGCCTTAGACACAACTTTTCTTACATTTTCACTAATTCACCCAGGAAACACTCTTGTCCTAAAGTAAATACATAGAGCCTTTGTTCATCACTCTCTATCTGGTTCAGAAACACAACCAAGAAAATGGAGCAATGACTCTCAACTACATGGATGTCACTCTTCTTGGCAGGTAAAATATTGCTTCTTACTTCTTTAGTGCACTCCCAATACACACTTTTTTTTTCCAGTACATTTTACATTACCCATAGACGAAACCCTTAGAAAACAACTAAACAGGACATATAGGGGAGGGGTGCATGTACAGTGAGTATGTCTGTGGGGATGAGGTGGGGGCTACATGCACATAGCACTCAGCGTTTTTTCCCCACACAGGTTGAGTGCCCAATGGAAACAACAAAGAACTGTGTGTAACATTTTGCTCTTTGGCTATACAATACAAGAAAAGTGTTTACCAGAATTCAAGGGCCTCAGTAATTAATAAGACACAGAAAACTTTGGCTCTGCCAAATAAATGTGCCAAAGCACAACTGGTACAAATAAGTGTGCTAAAGCATATTTATGCAAGCACATGAGAGAAAAAACATTATGGGATCCATTCGAATATTCTACAGGATTGGTGAAAGACTCTTCTATTCTGAAGATGCAGAGGAACAGCAAATCTTTGAAGATAATTTAATTCAGGGACCAGAAAAAGAGTTTAGAAAATTGTATACTTAAGAAGATGCTATGAGGTATGACCTCTCTGGAATAGAAACAGGATTTCACAAGGTTAAAACACAGTTGAAATACTTTAATGCAGTTTCAAAAGTTTCTAGGAAAACTTAAACTGAAAAGATAATGTAATAAGACAGAAGAAAATATAGATAAAATATAGATTTTCTGTAAGCTAAATGTATAGAACTAAATCTACATTGGAGGCATTAAAGATCAGAAGTAACAGAAAAATTCAGTTTAGTAATACAAACAATAACCTTTAAAATATGTTTAATAATTAGAGAAATAAGATAAATAGTAAAATGGGAGTGATGATATAGAGATAGAAACAGAGTAAACATTCCACCTAATAATTACATGAATTTCTAAGGAAAAATTCAGAATCATTAATATTGACTCAATAATGAAGAACATAATTGAAGGAAGTTCTGCATAGTGCTTTTTGTAAGGAGGAACTTTACTAGGAAGATATTGGGGTAAGAAATCTTAACTACATTCTCAGATAGAATCAATGAAAATGACCCAAACAGATGTAAATCTAAGATGGAATATCTTAATTATAAGTAAAAGTAAAATTCTATAAGCATCTTTTCAGATGATCTACAAATGACCTGCAAAGGTATATGTATCTGTTTGGCTATACACTTTTCCTCTGTGATCCTAAAATATAGAGAAAAAGAGAGAAATAGTTTCGAGAACAATAGAATATAATAATTCATATGTGAAAGCAACAGGAAAATACTCTTAGGTACATATATGTTAAATAAATGTACCATCCACATATCTATCTTTAAAAAAATACTTGAAGAAATGCTTCAATTGGCAATATGACTCATAAGTCAAGAATCAGGATAACTTGTATAAAAGCATGGCAATTTCTTCTTCAATTCAGTCTCTGCCTTTAGGAAATAATTTTATATTCTATAATTTATTATACAAAGATAGTAATTAAAACATTATTTCTTTTAGCTAAATGCTGTAAACAAGCTAACTGGCTAATATCTTAGAAATATCCTAATGACAAATTATTTTTCAGTCATTGAAAGTAATATTGAGGAAAAAATTTAAGGATGTGAAAAAATACAATACAAAGTTAAATGAAGAAAACATGATAGAAGTTCGTTCATGTACAATAACATTTATTATGTAAAAACTCAAAAGAAAATAGGTCAGAAGAAATATAACTGATGTCAACTATGGTGCCTCTAAGTAGGAGGGTTAGGATTAAGCTTTATACTTTAATGCAAGTTCAAAAGTTTCTAGGAAAACCTTGAAGATAGGGATGGAAAAAGCAGAAAGAATCAAACTTTTAGAATTGGAAAGGACTTTAGAGATTGTCTAGTATTATGGCTTCCAATCATGAAGCCATTTCTGTAAGTCTTTGGGCAATATTTAGTGTTTCATATAATAACAAGGAATTACATTTATTACACATTCACTGTGAGCTAGTCACTGTGAAAACTCCTTTATATATACTCCCTCCAAGTTTAACAAGAGTCATTTATGTACCCATCAAGAGGTCTAGAAACCATATTTTAAGTCTTCTAATAACTGGTCTAATAGCCTTTCTAACACCCCACAGTTCACATGACCTATAGTATTCTTATAGTGCATATTGTTGGGACATTTGGTTTTCACTAGAGTAGATCACACTTTACTCCCAGGAGGAGAATATTTGGAATATTTTTGCAGAAGCAGTTACAATGCAAAGCACTTAGAGTCTGACGGAATTGGCTTTCAAATATGACTCAACAACTTAAAAGTTGGATGGTTTTAGGCAAGTCAATTAACCTTTCTGAATCTCTATATCCTCACAGAAGTGTTGTAAGAATTTAATTAGATGACACATATGGAGTGCCTGGCACACTGCCTAGCATGCATGCCTCGACTATAACTATTGATTATCACCACCCTTTCACAGTCTTCAATATCTGCACTGATGATCCCATTTGATACCCTGACCTTGTAATCTGAAATGGGGAGCACTCTGTGTCCCATTTTCAAATATAATGGAGAAGCTTTCAATTGCCCTATAACTTGCTCCGAGTGCCTTCTTCTATTATGCTCTCTAATTGAATGCTAAGTACTGCAGTTCCTCTTGGCAAGGGTTCTAAGGGACTTCCTGCATATTTGCAAATCTGCCTCTGACTCAGCCTATTTTCTTTGCCTCTCACAATGCCAGTGGTAGCCTCTATGGAGACCTCAAGCAAGGCTGGCTAAGCCACAGGTAGCAGGCAGCAGATAGCTTTCTCATATGGAAGTAACTCCCATGCCAGCCTGGCATGGATGTGGGCATTTCTGCTTTACTTAATCCCTGAGACTAAGTCATGCAAGAGACCCAGACCTGCTGATGAAAGACATTAGTTACAAGACTGACATTATCTTTCAGCTTAATGGACAAATCCCAGGAAAAAGGCAAAGGAGGAAGGTTGCTTCAAAGACACATTTGGCTGCCACCTCCCCCTCCAGTCCCCTCCTTTTCTCATCTTCTCACAGCCTGGCACAGACCATCACAATCACAACAAGCTTCAGCCCACTGTGCCTTCCCTTCTGGAATATGTTCCCATCCCCTTTGCAGTTCTTTACATTATAACTACCCTGTAGACTTCAGTTTCAATCCCATTTTCCCCAAGAAGTATTCCTTCACTGCCCCAGCCTACTCCATTGCCTACCTCCCTTCAATGCCTGTAGCACTAGGCTATCCCCCTTACTCAACTGTGTCTTAGAATTAGGACTCTGGAGTCAGACAAAATGATCCTGAACCTAGCCTCTTCCTCTCATTAATCTTGAGAAAGTGAAAAGTGATCTTGTGAGAAAGTGATCTTGTGAGAAAGTGATCTTGAGAAAGTGATGAATCTTTTTAAAATAAGACCTCTCATTTGTAAATAGAGATGCTAATAATATATTTTTCATGGGAATGATATGAAGATCAAATAAAATCATCCATAAAGAAGACTTAGAAAAGTTTATTTTAATGTTTCCTAAAAGTTAAAAGTTTAACTGTTTAATGAACATTTTCTAAGTTACTTAGATTTTCTACTCTGATAGGGCAAGATTAATCATCTGTCTATCCATTCATTCTTTTATCTATGCATCCAGGCAAGCATTTAGCACCTGGAACCCCATAGATAAATCAAACCCAGTCTTTGCCCTCAAAAAGCTGGTAGTCTTGCTAGAGAGACAGAAATGCAAACAGGTTTATTATGACATGATATATTTGAAAGGCTAAGGCCTGCCAGTTGGAACCTGTCAATCTTCCCCAGTAATGGGACCAGCTAAGACAGAGCACTCTCATTTGCCTGCAGTGCCCAACATCCTCATTGCTCTTGGATGCTTAATGAAGCCTTTTGGTTCCAAAGAAAAAGATAGATGCTATGGCTACACAGGGGTCTGGAGGGACTTGTGCTACGTCCTGATTTCAGTACCACTGCAAGCTAATTTTTGCCGTAGAGGAAATGGAAAACAACATTTTAGCACAAGCTGCTAAAGCTTCTAGGACTTTTGCCAGGATTTTAGTTCATCCAAATCAATTATTCTAAGATCAAGGTCAGTGGACCAGCTCTGGATGTGACTCGAGAATCAGACGGCAAACATTGTAGGTCATCTGAGGCCTTATCAATACCTCCCACCCAGCAAGTCAGTCTAAACCATCACCAACAATGAGAAAGTCCTGTCATTGGAAGATTTTCAGAGAAGTGGTTCCACAGGTTCCCTTTCCAATATGAGGTTAATCATAAAATCTCTGAATCATCCTACAAAGCTGCAGAAGCACACAAATACAGAAATAGTGTCCAATTAGCTCAGGGGATTATAATAGCCTGTGAGCACAGCCTTAGTCAGGGCTGCGATTCCCATGTTAGCCAGCTGGCCTTTCTCTGATGCCAGCAGACTTAATGCTGATAGTATAACATGTGGTCTTCAACAACCAGGGGAGAGTGTAGGCAGCTCTGCGCAGTCCCCATGACCAAAAGCCATACCCTGCGTTGCTGCTGTGCCTTTGCATATAATGTTCTTTCCAATTGGCATCATTTGCCTACCTGGCAAGTCTCAGCTGTTCCACAGACATTGCTTTTGTGCTCTTGGTTCTGTGAAATTCTCCTAATAGACAATGAGTAATCTGATGCTTCCAAGGATTCTATTCGATAGATATTTATGTGGTTCCCTTTTTACTTAGAAGTGTACACGTCACTATATCTCATTACTTTTACGTATGTCTGTATTTTCTGTTAGACTTGAACTACCGAAGGACAGGGCATGTCTTCTCTATTCCAATGCTCAGCACATAGTTGACATTAGAAGATAAGCACAGATAGAACCAGATAAATAAATAAGAAAGTCAGAATTCTATTCACACCAGTGAAGAAGGCATAGCGTTGCCATTAGCAAAGAGCTCAAAGAAATGGCATAATCTCTAAGGGTCTCTTGGCTCAGCAGATACAATGCGAAGCTTCTGAGCTGGGATGGGAAACATATCAACTCAGCTCCTTGTTGGCTGTTATCCCAGAATTTAGCAACTCTTTTATCTTCTAAACGCTTGGCCTTGCTTTTTTTCTAATTATTTGACTACCTTTTCTATTATCTATTTTCTTAAGGTTGTTAACATCTTTTGTGTCTCTGTGGTGCACCATCACATACCATTTTCATTATACAGAAACAATAGATGTCAATAATCCTAAGAGCACAGCTAAAATGCAGTCAAATAATTAGGAAGCGATAAGCTTTGAGTACACATTACCTTTTAAAAATATAATTTGTTTCATATTTAATTATGTATTTATTTAATTATATACTTATATGATCTAGTTAATTGTAACTTTATATAATTTAATTTGTAATATCACTGTGTTTAACACTCAGCTTGGTGAATTCCTAAAAATAGAACAGTCAGCACCATGAGCAGGCATGAGTCAGCTCTAGCAGCCCATTGTCAGGATGACTAACCCAGATCATTGCCCCTAGCCATCTTTCCAGGACTCTGCATACCACTGCAAATACTTTATAGAAGAAGCCACATGCTCAGCACTGGAGACTTGAGCTTCAAACTTGTCCAGACATAAGCAAAAGCAAAGCAGTCTGGTCAGCAGAAAAACTGCCACTCTGCCAATCAGAAAGAGTAGGAACTACCACCACCATTCTTTACAGAATTGGATAAAACAATTCTAAAATTCAAATGCAAACAAAACAGAGCCCACATAGCCAAAGCAAGACTGAGCAAAAAGAACAAATCTGGAGGCATCACACTACTTGATGTCAAACTATGCTATAAGGCCATTGTCACCAAAACAGCATGATACTGATATAAAAATAGGTTCATAGACCGATGGAACAGAATAGAGAACACAGAAATAAACTCAAGTGCTTAAAGCCAACTGATCTTTGACAAAGCAACCAAAAACATAGAGTGAGGAAAGGATGCTCTTTTCAACAAATAGTGCTGGGATAATTGGCAAGCCACATGTAGGAGAATGAAACTGACCCTCATCTCTCACCTTATACAAAAATAAACTCAAGATGGATTAAAGACTTAAATCTAAAACCTAAAACTATGAAAATTCTAGAAGATAACATTGGAAAAATCCTTCTAGACATTGGCTTAGGCAAGGATTTCATGACCAAAAACCTAAAAGAAAATGAAATAAAAGCAAAGATAAATAGCTGGAACATAATTAAACTAAAGAGCTTTTTCATGGCAAAAGAACAGTCAGCAGAGTAAACAGACAACCCAATAAGTGAGAAAAAATCTTCACAACCTATACATCTAACAAAGGACTAATATCCACAATCTACAATGAACTCAAATCAGTAAGAAAAAAATAATCCCATGAAAAAGTGGTCTAAGGACATGAATAGATAATTGTCAAAAGAAGATATGCAAATGGCTAACCAACATATGAAAAAATGCTCAACATCACTAATGATAGGGGAACTGCAAATCAAAACCACAATGCAATACTACCTTACTCCTACAAGAATGACCATAATCTTAAAAATCAAAAAACAGTAGATGTAGGCGTGGATGCAGTGATCAGGGAACACTTCTGTATTGCTGGTGGGAATATAAACTAGTACAGCTGCTATGGAAAACAATATGGAGATTCCTTAAATAACCAAATGTAGAACTACCATTTGATCCAGCAATCCCACTACTGGGTATCTACCCAGAGGAAAAGAAGTCATTATTCAAAAAATACACTTCCACATGCATGTTTATAGTGGCACAATTCACAATAGCTAAATTGTGGAACCAACCCAAATGCCCATCAATCAACAAGTGAATAAAGATACTGTGGTATGTATTTATGATGGAATACTACACAGCCATAAAAAGGAAGGAATGAATAGCATTTGCACTGACCTGGATAAGATTGGAGACTATTATTCTAAGTAAAGCAATTCAGGAATGGAAAACCAAACATGGTATGTTCTCACTGATACATGGGAGCTAAGCTAAGAGGACACAAAGGCATAAGAAAGATGCAATGTACTTTGGGGACTTGGAGGGAAGAGTGGGAGGGGAGGGAGGGATAAAAGGCTACAAATATAGTGTAGTGTATACTGCTCGGGTGGAGGGTACACCAAAATCTCACAAATTACCACCAAAGAACTTACTCATGTAATCAAATACCACCCGTACCCCAATAACTTAAGGAAAATTTTTTAAAAAGTAAAAGAAAACGACTGGGGACTATGAAGGCTACAAAGCCGGGCCATGCTTTCACTATTTGTTACAGGTTAAGTTCCCAGGGGCGTGGGGAACTCTGCCGTGGAGACTTGTTTTTATTAAAGAGTGCTATTGGGAACACCTGTGAGGGAGTGACGGCAGCAGGACTGGGCAGGAGGAGAGGTTGAACTGAGACGTACCCTCAAAGAGGAATTCGGCTGATCCCAGGGGAGCTCCAAAGCTGACAGGGCTTTTCAGAGTCATCACAACATGGAGACAGAGGCTGCGCCTTTGGGTGACCACATCACTCGGTCACTGGGTGTGATGTAGCATCGATCCCTGAGGATGATTGGACAAGGAGACTCCTTCTTCCCAGCTCAATGCCTAAGGAGAGACTCAGCTGTGAGCCACCTAGCAGTTGATGCAGCTGGGAAATGCCTTGGCCCTGCAAAGGGGTGGGGTATCTGTCCTATACACACAACATCTCTTACACCTGAGAGGGTCCTGGATCAGCATCAGCTGGGAACTTGTTAGAAACGAGTGTGTTTAGGCCTTACACAGGCCTCCTCCATCAGAAACCCTGGAGGAGGAGCAATCTGTTTGGACAGGCTGCCCAGGTGACCCTGATGTATGCTGACATTTGAGAATAGCTGCTTCATACCTGCAAAGCTCAGATTCTGTGGTCCCAGAGCCACTTATCCTCTTCCAACTTACCTGGGATCTCTAAGAATTTTTATGTGAGTAACAGCTATATTTACCATATTAAAAATAAAAGCTTAGAAATTAAAAAAAGTATTTTATTAATTTATCTAAGAAAATAAGCTCATCATTTTTTTAATGAAAAACAACTAGATTTTCCAAATGAGCAAAAAAGTAAGAAAAAAAAGCATTGTTTCACAATTTTGCAAACCTCTTCAATATCTAGTAACAGAAGAAAGCTGGACTCTCATATCTACTTTTATATTCAATCTGTTTTAATATCACATCGTATATATAGCTCATGGAAAACTGCTGTATACTTGCAAGAAAATGAAAAAGAAAAGGCAAATAATAGCATACTAATAAAAATAGTTTGACCTCATGGACCCTGTCCCAGGAACACCCCTCCCCACTTTGAGAAGAGCTGCCTCTACCATCTGTAATGAAGCAAGAGGCCCAGGCTTTTAGGTCGGATATTGCTTGTTACTCACTTGTGGTTTGGGATTGTGTCTTGGAACTTGTGAATACTACATTTCAGAGACTGCTTATGTTTTATCTTGGTCATATTCTTAAGAGTACTTCCTCCCCAACCCCAGAAGATAATGCAACTGATTGAACTGAAACTTCAAGCTTTGTCTCTTTGGCAGCAGCCCTAAGCTTTCCTGGAGTCTCTTCTGGGAGTGCATGATGCAGGGCTCATACGGAGACTTGGCAGAGTTTATGCAAAAATTTTGGGGCCCTCTTTCTCTCGTTCTCTCCATTCAGGGATTGCTCCCTCACTTTCTGGTACCTGTGGCAACCTTAAACTCAGACATCTAGTTTTTCAGATCAGAGACACTATGGGGTTTCTAGCCGACTTTTAGCTTCCCTACAGCATGCAGATTTAGTTTGCTCTAAAATCAAAAACTCCATATCACAGTCTCAAACCATGCCATTCCTTTGATCTGTCATTCCTGCTCCAGAATCTGCCTGATGCTATTCACTGTCCAGTCTCCCATGCCTGCAGATCATTGGGTTTAGATGCTTTGTCCAGTCTAGTTGTTGTCTGCAGGAGGGTCAGACGGTCATGAGCTACTGAGTCACAGCGCCAAGGAAGGGACCCAGGTCCTTAGGAAGCCCCTTGCTTCTCTCCTGCTCACTCCTCCTAAGAAGAATGTTAACGTGAATTCTAGGCCTCCATGAGTAGAATCCCTATGAGTTAAAGGGTTGGCATACAGTACATTTCTTTCTTTCTTATTTTTTTATCTTTCGGCTTTTATTTTAGGTTCACGGGGCACATGTACAGGTTTGTTGCACGGGTAAACAGTGTGGCTGGGGTTTGGAATGCGAATGATCCCGTCACCCAGGCAGTGAGCATAGTACCTGATAGTCAGCTTTTCCGCTTTCAGCCCTTTCCCTGTCCCGGATCTAGTGGTCCCCAGTGTCTATTGTTCTCTTTTTTGTGTCTGTGTGTTCCCAATGTACATGTACATGAGAACATGTGGAATTTGGTTTTCCATTCCTGCACTGATTTTAGGTCTTTCCTTTTGGTGGTAGAGAAGGAAGCAGACCTATTCAGACAACATCCTTTTCTCTCTGTGTATCCCCTCTTTCTCCTGCTAGATGGGCTAGGACATCTGCCTCCCCTGAGGTCCAGGACAGCTCTGAGCTAAGTCCTGGGACCCAAGCCCTTTCTTCTGCCACCACTTCTCTCTGGTTACCTTCCTCCTGGAGCGGATGCTCTTGCATCGGATCAATCTTCGGTCTGAAGTTCTTTAGGCCTAACTAGCTCAAGGAAAACATGTTTACAATCTTACTAGAGTTCTCTGCTTTGGGGCTGGAGGGAAACACCACAGCTGATAATATATTGTTTTATTTGTTATATTTTATTTTTGCTGGGCATTTTCCCATGTTTCTCACTCCCTCTGGGGCCTCAAAGAAAGGGATGTTGATTGGCAGAGCAGGATTAAGGACTTTCCAAGTGCTTAGCAAAAACAGTATCTAAGAGTACAGCAGACACACCGTTAGTTCCAGCTGAGGACACCATTAAAACTTGTCAGGCACATGCTTTCTTTCAGGCCAGACCCCAGAACCACAGGATCTATTTGAATGACTGAGTCACAGACTCCAGAGTTTTTTCCCACACACTCTAGAGAAACCTAGACGTGGGAGACCTACATATTAAAGAGAAAGCACCCAGAACCTGAAGCCCACCCCAGCCGCATGCCTTCCAGTTTATCTGCCAGGTTGGAGGCAGAGCTCTGTTCTAATGCCTGACATACTATGGTGTGGTTAACCCCTTCCACACCTGCCTCCTCTGCTAGGCTAGAGACCTTAGGCATCTCTGAGCTCATCTCTGCTTCCTTCTACACTTTCAGGCTCTTGGTACATATTGTTCTATTCCTGTTCTCAGGTTAACATGTCCAGAAGCCAGATCAATTGGTTCTACTTTAAATCTTTGGCCATGTAACCCAAAGGGTCCACAACATCATTCAGCATGAGCACCACATACCTTTTTTTTTAAACAAAGGTGAGGACTGGGCTTAAAGAAAAAAGCTAGGGTTGGTGCAGTACTTACTCCAGTACTACAGATGAAAGATGAACATGATGTTAGTGGAACCCAGAGAAAGAGCTCTATGGAGAGGGCCATCTGATAGAAACTAGCCCTGGTTCAAGGCACACAGCCAACTCTGGGGAACTCAGCAGAGAGGGAGGCAAGGAGGTAAACACCAACATAACTCTCCTTCCATCATCTGGTCTCCTGCAGATGACTTCCATTGGCTGACCTCAAACAGAAGCCAGCAGGCAAGGGAGCCCATTGAAGCAACACACAGAGATCAAGCTCCTGGGCACAGAACAGGGTGGAAGGTAGGCAGGGAACAATCTACAGCAGCAGAGAGAAAGTGATAAAGGCCAAAATCACCTAGCCCTACTTCCATTCCTACTAACTCAGGGAAAAGGAACAGAATGATGTTTTAGTCCAAAGACAGTAGCCCAATATAATGAACTGATATTTTTGGTTTATTCATCCTTAACTGCTGTGTGATCTTGAGCAAACTATTTAATCTGTATGCATCTCAGTTTTCACCTCTGAAAAATGATGGCAATAATATATATTTTACAGGGATTTTATGAAACCGTTGTGGTAGATATAAGGCAGTAGGATGTGGTCTGGCACCCTGGAGGCTTCAATAAATGGCGAATATCCTTGCCAGGCCAATCTTTCCTCACATGCCCTTAATCATGTCAGTAATCCCTCTCTCTTTTGCAGTTTCATTTCCTCCAAGGAATTCTTCCCTACTGTCAGGAAACATGTCTGGACATCCCTTTTCCTAATTCAACTTTAATTTAGTTCACAAAAATAAATGCAGCGATTGGCATTTTTAGAGCACTGGGCACTTGTGGAGGGCCAGGCCCCTGGTATGAATGTAGCCTTGGACTGGCAGCAAACTGGTCATGTGTGGTCAACCCAGGACTATGACCAGCTACTAAGTCAGCCTTTACAGCTCAGCCTACAGAAACTCAGGTGAGTATATTAACAAAGGCAGTGCCAAAACTGGGCAGCCAGCCCACCCAGGTCTGGTTGTGTTGAGTGTTCTGTGAGAGAGCAGGCAAAATACAAACATGGAGAAGACTGCCTATGTTTGGGTGTGATTGCATGCTCAGGGTTTATCGGCTGTTTCTAATTGTGTCTTGAGTGTGAACAATCCTCAGGCCCTAGGAGCCAGGGGAGGCGCCTTATTGGTGATGTTGTAAGAGTCACAACACTTAAGCACAGGTTAGATTACCATCAGGATTGGCAGCAGGCCTGTAACACAAACTACAAATACCCAGATGTCCTGTGTATCAGTTCTCTAGGGCTACTATAAGAGGACCACAGGCGGGGATGCTTAAACGCAGAAATTTATTATCTCGTAGTTCTGGAGCTAGAAGTCCAAAATTGAGACATCGGCAGGGTTGGTCTCCCTGTGGGGCTGTGAGGGAGAATCCGTTCCTGCGCTATCTCCTTGGCTTGTAGACAGCCATCTTTCCCCTGTGTCTCTTCACATCATCTTCCCTCTATGCATGTCTCTGTGTCCAAGTTTCCCTTTCTTATGATCACAGCAGTCATATTGACTGACAGCCTAGCCTAGTTGACCTCATTTAACTTGATTACATCTGTAAAGACCCCATCTTCAAGTAAGGTCACATCCTCAGATGCAAGAGTTGAAGACTTCAACATTGAACTTCAACTAAATAAAAATTCAACCCATAACACCTTCTGAGGGCTCTTATGTCAATAAAGGGTCATATAAGTAAATATACCTAGAAGAGTCTCAAGTCAGCTATATTCCCGTAATTAATTTTCTAACCATTTTTCTGCCATAGCAAACTTTTTTTCCCCATTCTCTCTTGTAATTTTTTGGATAATACCTGCGTGTATCAAATGGATTAAAGAATTCACACATAGTACTAGGCTTTGACCACACTGGCCTCTTCCCTTTGCACAAATCAGGGCAAGTCCCCAGATAGCCCTGAATGAACTAACTGGCAGAGAACTCAGAGTTTCACACTGAGCCTGTCTGTTTACTTGCATGTGCTTCTGCCTCTGTCACATCCTTGGATAATTCTGTTTGAGAGCCACTATTTGTCATGTCAACACAGAGCATGAAAAGAAGACTAAAACTGAGCTTTACTAATCCTGACTTTTGTGCATCTCGTCCTATGCTTTATGTCCAGAATCCCAGGGCATGCCTGGCACCTACCCTCAGGGCAACATAAAAAAGGCTTTTCTCTCCAGGGCTTGAAATGTTCAGATTGATTCCACTGGCTCCAGGTTGCTAACTCTACAGACGTTCTGCTGCAGAAAGCTGATGTTTTTCCAGGGCTCAGAGATAAAACTGTATCAGGGGCAGGATAGGGACAATGGGCATTTGGCTTGCCACAACCAGCCTTTGAAGAGAACAGTGTGCTAGGTGCTGGGCTAGGCACAGGGAAGATGGGTGAATAAGTCACAGCTCTCAAGGGACTTGCAGCCACTGTGAGACACTTGTGGACAATGAGGCATTAAGGCTGAGGGGGGTCTGGAAAAAGAGTTGGCCTGGGCTCATGTGCTCCTGGTGGACTGGGCTGCTTGTGTCCGACCTGGAGGATGGATATCACAGATTCTTCTTGAAACTCAGTAACCCCAACTCTGGGATCTATTGATGCTGATTCTTTGTATAATTATCAGCTTAATCCCTTAGGGTCAGACTGGTGATAAGATTCCCTCCTGGAGGGATTAAAAACATTTTGTCCATTTTCCTGGGCAATAAATAATTTAAAAGGTAGGGTCTAAATCGGGGTAAGGCAAAAATGTCCCCCTCTTTCAGAGTCCATCTGGCCTGATTCTGAGGCAAGGAGGTGTCCTAATATAAGAGTACCCAGCCACAGGAAATCACTCAGTAATGAATAAACAAAATAGTGGGATGAAGCTTGCCTGACTTGAATGCCATTCGTCTGTATTACACTGTATTATACTTCTTTGTCCTAAGTCTTGAAACTTTGGTAAACTTTCAAAGTTAGAGCCTGATCCATGCCCTATTGCAGGTGGCGATGGAAGGGTGGGTCTCTTTCTCAGGGGAAGTGGACAAATCTGGAACAGTGTCCTTTGTGACAACATGGTGGCATCAACTGGGGAACCCATATAAAGGGCCATGTCCTGACAGGAGAGCCAGTGAAACACATGTCCCTGTGATTCAAGTTACGCAAATAAACAGCCAGTTGGAATTCAGCCTGATCAAGGCTGTGTACCAGGTCAGCGCAGGTGCAGTGTAGAACACAAATGCAGCATAGCTGAGGGGCAGGAGTGTGGGCGTGTGACTGGGTAGTTAGTGGCTCAGAACAGGGTTCTGGAACCAGATAGCTTTGATTTGAGGGCTGTCAACACCATTTGCTGATGGTATGTTTGTGGGTAGGTTAGTTTTACTGAGCCTCAGTTTCCTCCTTTATAAAATGGAGATGATTGTAATACTTTGTAAGATTTTTATAGGATTCAGTGTGATAATCTGTGTAAAGTCCTTAGTATAACTCATTAATTAATTCAATCATAATTCAGCAGTATGTATCGATTGGGTGCATTGCACCAGGTCCTGTTCTAAGCACCAGGATACATCAGTGAGTAAAAGCAGACAAAAACCCTGCTTCCTACCCCATTACCCCATTCCACCACCACCAAATTTATATCCACCAGGTGTTTACTGCAAGCCCTCAAAAAAGTTAACAAGGCTTATTATCCCTCAGGTGGCATTTGGGAAAGGATTCAAAGGGTGAATGAGGAAATGATAATGCAGAAAGAAGGTGAGAAAAAGGCTCTCAAGGCAGGTCCTTGCATAAGTAAACCTGGGGGATGACATGAAGCACACACAAATTGGGATTCAAGTGGCCATTTGGCAGGCTCTCCATGCCTCACTATAACCCGTCAAGCCAAGCCAACCCCTGCAGGTGCACAGTATTGGGCTAACTTTGTAGCTCAGAAGTTCTATGTTGGAGCCCAGGGAATGCTGCTATGGTCTGAGTGTATGCTTACATGGCCCCCAGGGAAAACGCAGCTGCATCAGGGTTAAACTGGAGTGCATTCTACAACTGAGCGATTCTGTCTTACGTTTCTAATTCTGGTAGCACAATAGAAACCTTCCTGTTATTTTACAGGATCAAATAGGAAAAGCAGTTAGAGAATGTGAAAATTATGCAGGATTTCAGCCTGAGACAGCATAGAAATTAGCAACTGCATTATTGTAATGGAAACGTGACCAGGAGATTTTGAGAGCAGTGATATCCATACTTAGATAGTGAATCTGTAGAAGATTCTGGTATCACTGTAATTCAGCTGAACTAAAAGCTCCCACTGCCTTGGAAAATGTGTGGCATTTTTTCCCTCTCATCTCAGAGCCCTCTGCCATCTGAGTGACTGGTGTGGATGTGGTATTTGCAGGGCTCATCTGCAGAGAATCTACATTTGTTTCGGCCTTAATCAGTTCTCCGTGTGTCCTAAACCAATCACCACCTGTTGTCTGTGAGTGAGCCATTTGCAGTGTTTACTGTGCAGGAACATTTAATGGGATCCTAACACCTGCCTATATCACTGTGTATCCCTGATAGAAAAGACAGGTGACAGGATGTGAGAATTGCATCAATGCATTCTGGGCGCCAAACACTGGCACTGTATATTACACAGCGAAATTCATAGGGTGAGTTATATGTCCTGTCCAGATTGATAATTATGGAAGGATAGCTAACATTAATTTACCATTAACCTAAATTCTTACTGTGAATAAGATACTGTCCTAAGCATTCTACACATACCAAGTTAACTTAGTCTTCACAAAACCTCTGTAAGGTAGATGCAATTATTAATTCTATTTTGCAGATGAGGAAACTGAGACTCTGAGAGTTTAACTACCTTGCCCAAAGTCGCTCAGTTGATTAAGGGTGAAGTCAGGGATTGAATCCAGGCAGTCTGACACTGAGGTCCTTTTGCACTTCATCTAAAGTTTCTCATCATGGTGGGCTGAAGGATTAGGCATCTGGGGTTGCAGTCTACTGTACACCAAGGTCTGTGCAGAATCAGACTCCCACCCAATTTTAGGGAGCTTCAATCTAAAGTCATGTCCCCTTCTGTGAGGTCTGATGTCTTGCCCTGGTTTATGGGATTTATTACTTACTTCCTGAAATACAATTTGGGCGGTCTGGAAATCACTCAAATTCAGAGTTCAACTATTTAAACTCAATTGACCATTTTTTAAATTAATTTTTTATTTCAATAGGTTTTTGGAGAATAATTGGTGTTTGGTTACATGAATAAATTTTTTGGTGGTTATTTCTGATATTTTGGTGCACCCATTACCCAAGCAGTGTACACTGTGCCCAATGTGTATTCTTTTCTGTTGTTGTTCTGTAACTCAAGTTCTGAGATACATGTGCAGACATGCAGGTTTGTTACATAGGTATACACAAGCCATGTGGTTGGCTGTGTCCATCAACCCATCAACTACATTAGATATTTCTCCTAATGCTATCCCTCCTCTATCCCCCAATCCCCCAAAAGGCCCTGGTGTGTGATGTTCCCCTCCCTGTGTCCATGTGTTCTCATTGTTCAACTCCCACTTTTGAGTGAGAACATGAGGTGTTTGGTTTTTTGTTCTTGTGTTAGTTTGCTGAGAATGATGGTTTCTAGCTTCATCCATGTCCCTGCAAAGGATATGTATTCATTTGTTTTATGACTGCATAGTATTCCATGTGCCACATTTTCTTTATCCAATCTATCATTGATGGACATTTAGGTTGGTTCCAAGTCTCTGCTGTTGTGAACAGTGCTGCAATAAACATAGGTGTGCATGTGTTTTTATAATAGAACAATTTATAAGTATTTGGGTATATACCCAGTAATGGGATTGCTGGGTCAAATGGTATTTCTAGTTCTAGATCCTTGAGGAATCTCTGCACTGTCTTCCACAATGGTTGAACTAATTTGTACTCCTACCAATAGCATTAAAGTGTTCCTATTTCTCCACATCCTCTTCAGCATCTGTTGTCTCCTGACTTTTAAATAATCGCCATTCTAACTGGCATGAGATGGTATCTCAATGTGGTTTTAATTTGCATTTATGTAATGACAAGTGATGATGAGCTTTTTTCATATGCTTGTTGGCTGCATAAATGTCTCCTTTTGAGAAGTGTCTGTTCATATCCTTCACCCAATTTTTGATGGGTTTGTTTTATTCTTGTAAATTTGTTTAAGTTCTTTGTAGATTCTGGATGTTAGCCCTTTGTCAGATGGGTAGACTGCAAAAATTTTCTCCAATTCTGTAGGTTGCCTATTCACTTTGATAATAGTTTCTCTTGCTGTGTAGAAGTTCTTTAGTTTAATTAGATCCCATTTGTCTATTTTGTCTTTTGTTGCCATTGCTTTTGGTGTTTTAGTCATGAAGTCTTTGCCCATGTCTGTGTCCTGAATGGTATTACCTAGGTTTTCTTCTAAGGTTTTTATGGTTTTAGGTCTTATATTTAAATCTTTAATTCATCTTGAGTAAATTTTTGTATAAGATGTAAGGAAGGGATCCATTTCAGCTTTCTGCATATGGCTAGCCAGTTTTCCCAAGACAATTTATTAAATAGGGAATCCTTTCCCTATTGCTTGTTTTTGTCAGGTTTGTCAAAGTTTAGATGGTTGTACGTGTGTGGCATTGCTTCTGAGGCCTCTGTTCTGTTCCATTGGTCTATATATATGTTTTGGTAGCAGTACCATGCTGTTTTGGTTACTGTAGCCTTGTAGTATAGTTTGAAGTTAGGTAGTGTGATGCCTCTAGCATTGATTTTGTTTTGTTTTGTTTTGCTTAGAATTGTCTTGGCTCTGCGGGCTCTTTTTTGGTTCCATATTAATTTTAAGAAGTCTTTTTTTTAATTCTGTGAAGAAAGTCAGTGGTAGCTTGATGGGGATAGCATTCCTAATCATGAGCATGGAATGTTTTTCCATTTGTTTGTGTCCTCTCTTGTTTCCTTGAGCAGTGGTTTGTAGTTCTCCTTGAACAGGTCTTTCACATCCCTTCTAAGTTGTATTCCTTGGTATTTAATTCTTTTTGTTGCAATTGTGAATGGAAGTTCATGCATGATTTGGCTCTCTGTTCATCTGTCATTGGCGTACAGGAATGCTTGTGATGTTTGCACATTGATTTTGTATCCTGAGACTTTACTGAAGTTGCTTATCAGCTTATGAATATTTTGAGCTGAGAAGATGGGGTCTTTAATCATGTTGTCTGCAAATAGAGACAATTTGACTTCTTCTTTACCCATTTCAATACACTTATTTCTTTCTTTTGCCTTATTGCCCTGGCGAGAACTTCTTTTTTTTTTTTAATATATTTTCCATTTATTTATTTTATTGCATTTTAGGTTTTGGGGTACACATGTGATGAACATGCAAGATTGTTGCATATGTACACATGTGGCAGTGTGATTTGCTGCCTTCCTCCCCATCACCTACATCTGGCATCTCTCCCCTTGCTATCTCTCCCGAACTCTCCACCCCGCACCGTCCCACCCCTATTTCCCCCCAACTGACCCCAGTGTGTAGTGCTCCCCTCCCTGTGTCTATGTGTTCTCATTGTTCAACACCCGCCTATGAGTAAGAATATGCGGTCTTGATCTTCTGCTTTTCTGTCAGTTTGCTGAGAATGATGGTTTCCAGGTTCATCCATGTCCCTACAAAGGACACAAACTCATCATTTTTGATGGCTGCATAATATTCCATGGTGTACTTGTGCCACATTTTCCCTGTCTAGTCTATCATCGATGGGCATTTGGGTTGGTTCCAGGTCTTTGCTATTGTAAACAGTGCTGCAATGAACATTCGTGTGCACAT
>NW_016107589.1:2202799-2203823 GCF_001604975.1 Cebus imitator | reverse complement strand
TGCAGAAGCTGTGGAGTTTGATTAGGTCCCATTTGTCTATTTTGGCTTTTGTTGTCAATGCTTTTGGTGTTTTGGTCATGAAGTCCTTGCCTACACCTATGTCCTGAATAGTTTTGCCTAGATTTTCTACTAGGGTTTTTATGGTGTTAGGTCTTAAGTTTAAGTCTTTAATCCATCTGAAGTTAATTTTAGTGAAAGGTGTCAGGAAGGGGTCCAGTTTCTGCTTTCTGCACATGGCTAGCCAGTTTTCCCAACACCATTTATTAAATAGGGAATCGTTTCCCCATTGCTTGTTTTTGTCTGGTTTATCAAAGATCAGATGGTTGTAATATGTTGTGTTGTCTCTGAGACCTCTGTTCTGTTCCACTGGTCTATATCTCTGTTTTGGTACCAGTACCATACTGTTTTGATTACTGTAGCCTTATAGTATAATTTGAAGTCCGGTAGTGTGATGCCTCCCGCTTTGTTCTTTTTGCTTAGAATGGACTTGGCTATGTGGGCTCTCTTTTGGTTCCATATGAAGTTTAAGGTGGTTTTTTCCAGTTCTGCGAAGAAGGTCATTGGTAGCTTGATGGGGATAGCGTTGAATCTGTAAATTACTTTGGGCAGTATGGCCATGTTCACGATATTGATTCTTCCTAACTATGAACATGGAATGTTTCTCCATCTGTTTGTGTCCTCTTTTATTTCGTTGAGCAGTGGCTTGTAGTTCTCCTTGAAGATGTCCTTTACGTTCCTCGTTAGTTGTACTCCTAGGTATTGTATTCTCTTTGTGGCAATTGTGAATGAAAGTTCGTTCTTGATTTGGCTCCCTTTAAGTCTGTTACTGGTGTATAGGAATGCATGTGATTTTTACACATTGATTTTGTATCCTGAGACTTTGCTGAAGTTGCTTATCAGTTTCAGGAGCTTTTGGGCTGAGACGATGGGGTCTTCTAGATATACAATCATGTCGTCTGCAAATAGAGACAATCTGACTTCCTCCTTTCCTATTTGAATACCCTTTATTTCTTTTTCTTGCCTG
>NW_016107589.1:2197746-2201543 GCF_001604975.1 Cebus imitator | reverse complement strand
TTTTTAAGTTGGTGTTCCAGTCACCTGTTGAAGAGGTGCTGGGATCTGTGTGTTTTCCCATTCGGTGACTCACTGCGCTGGCTTAAACAGCAGCACTGAGATTCATGGTGCTTTTTTTGCCCTGGAATTTACTGTCCTGGTTCCCTGTTCAGTCCCCTTTTTAAACAGATGAATGGGAGACTTCCCGTGGCTCCAATAACCAGCCACAAGGGCACCCAGACCAGTGTATTTTGTATTGAGAACTGCTGTGCTGGGGCTCTGACAAAGCAGCCACATGGGGCAAAGTAGCAGTGCCCGCCAACACAGCTGGGCTATCCGAAACAGCCGCGCTGGCGACCCGTGGAGCTCCTCCGCCTGGGAATTTCCTAGTCTGTGGGCAATAAAAATACGGTATCCACTCACCCTCTGTGATTTCACTGGGAGCTGCAATCCCGAGCTGTTCCTAAACGGCCATCTTGGATCCCCCCCCAGAACTTCTAATACTATGTTGAATAGGAGTGATGAGAGAGGGCATCCTTGTCTTGTTGCTGTTTTCAAATGGAATGCTTCCAGTTTTTGCCCATTCAGTATCATATTGACTGTGGGTTTGTTGTAAATAGCTCTTACTATTTTGAGATACATTCCATCAGTACTTAGTTTACTGAGAGTTTTTAGCATGAAGGGTTGTTGAATTTTGTCAAAGGTCTTCTCGGCATCCATTGAGATAATCATGTGGTTTTTGTCTTTGGTTCTGCTTATGTGATGGTTTACATTTATTGATTTCCGTATGTTGAACCAGCCTTGCATCCCAGGGATGAAGCTGACTTGATCGTGATAGATAAGCTTCTTGATGTACTGTTGGATTTGGTTTGCCAGTATTTTATTCAGTTTTTTTTTTTTTGCATCAATATTCATCAGGAATATTGGCCTGAAATTTTCTTTTTTAATTGTGTCTCTGCCAGGTTTTGGTATCAGGATGATGTTGGCCTCATAAAAGGAGTTAGCGAGGATTTCCTCTTTCTTATTATTGTTTGGAATAGTTTCAAAGGGAATGGTACCAGCTCCTCTTTGTACCTCTGGTAGAATTTGGCTGTGAATCCATCCAGTCCTGGACTTTTTTTGGTTGGTAGGCTATTAATTGCTGCCACATTTTCAGACCCTGTTATTGGTCTATTCAGGAATTCAACTACTTCCTGGTTTAGTCTTGGAATAGTGTATGTCTCCAGGAATTTATCCATTTCTTCTACATTTTGTTTTATGTGCATAGAGGTGTTTATAGTATTCTCTGATGGTAGTTTGTATTTCTATGTGTTTGGTGGTGATATCACCTTTATGATTTTTTGTTTGATTCTTCTCTTTTTTCTTCTCTATTTGATTCTTCTCTATTTGATTCTTCTCTTTTTTCTTCTTTATTAGTCTGGCTAGTGGTCTATCTATTTTGCTGATCTTTCAAAACACCAGCTCCTGGATTCATTGATTTTTTTAAAGGGTTTTTTTGTGTCTCTATCTCCTTCAGTTCTGCTCTGATCTTAGTTACTTCTTGTCTTCTGCTGGCTTTTGATTTGTTTGTTCTTGCTTCTCGAGTTCTTTTAATTTTGATATTAGGATGTCTATTTTAGATCTTTCCTGCTTTTACTTTTGGGCATTTAGTGCTATAAATTTCCCTCTACACACTGCTTTAAGTGTGCAAGTTTCTTTGAACTGACTGCACCATAGACTACAGCATAGTCAAGCCATGGTGATCCCTGTGACCCACATGTATACCTCTAGATGTCCTCCCGGAGCCAAGAAGTCTGCGATAGTAAGAAAACTGCATAAGGAGATGAATAGCTAGCTCCTGCAGTGCCTGATTCACTGACCTTGCAACGTTCTACCATTATTCCTGCCTCAACTGATAAGTCAACCTTGTGACACTGAACCATGTGGCCCCATTAACCAACCTTGCAACATTCTACCACCGTTCCTGCCTCAACTGATAGGTCAACCTTTTGATATTGGAGCCAGTGACACCCCCCACTTTGGCTTGGAAAAAACCACCCTAAACTGTAACTTTCCATTACCTACCCCCAACCTAAAAAACCAGCTCCCATCCCACCACCCTCTGCTGACTCTCTTTTTGCACTCAGCCCACTCAAATCTGAGTGAATAAACAGGCTTGTTGCTCGCACAAAGCCTGTTTTGGTGATCTCTTCATTCAGAGCACACTTAACAAAATGTGTCCCAGTGTTTCTGGTATGTTTTGTCTTCATTATTCTAGTTAGCATTTCATTGGTTTCAAAGAACATATTTATTTCTGCCTTTATTTCGTTATTATCCAGTAGTTGTTCAGGAGTAAATTGTTCAGTGTCCATGTAGTTGTACAGTTTTGAGTGTGTTTCTTAATCTTGAGTTCTAATTCGATTGCACTGTGGTTTGAGAGACTGTTATGATTTTCGTTCTTTTGGATTTGCTGAGGTGTGTTTTACTTCCAATTATGTGGTCCATTTTAGAATAAGTGTGATCTGGTGCTGAGAAGAATGTATATTCTGTTTAATTGGGGTGGAGGGTTCTGTAGATATTTATTAGTCCACTTAGTCCAGAGCTGAGTTCAAGTCCTGGATATCCATGTTAATTTTCTGTTTTGTTGATCCGTCTAATATTTACAGTCATGTGTTAAAGTCTCCTACTATTATTGTGAGGCCATCTAAGTATCTTTGTAGGTCTCTAAGAACTTGTTTTATAAATCTGGGTGCTACTGGATTGGGTGCATATATATTTAGGATAGTTAGCTCTTCTTGTTGCATTGATCCCCTTATCATTATATAATGCCTTTCTTTGTTTCTTCTGATCTTGGTTGGTTTAAAATTTGTTTTATCAGAGACTAGGATTGAGGCTCCTGCTTTTTTTTTTTTTCTCGTTTGCTTGGTAAATATTCCTCCATCCCTTTATTTTGCACCTGTGTGTCTTTGCACATGAGATGGGTTTCCTGAATACAGCACACTGATGGGTGTTGACTCTTTATCCAATTTGCCAGTCTGTGTCTTTTAATTGGGGCATTTAGCCCATTTACATTTAAGGTTAATATTGTTATATGTGAATTTGATCCTGCCATTGTGATGCTAGCTGGTTATTTTGCCAGTTAGTTGATGCAGTTTTTTCCTAGTATCAATGGTCTTTACAATTTGTTGTGTTTTTTCAGTGGCTGATACTGGTTGTTCCTTTCCATGTTTAGTGCTTTCTTCAGGAACTCTTGCAGGGCAAGCCTAGTGGTGACAAAAGCTCTCAACATTTGCTTGTTATAAAGGATTTTATTTCTCCTTCACTTATGAAGCTTAGTTTGGCTGGATATGAAATTCTGGGTTGAAAATTCTTTTCTTTAAGAATGTTGAATATTGGCCTCCACTCTCTTCTAGCTTGTAGGGTTTCTGCCAAAGATCCACTGTGAGTCTGATGGGCTTTCCTTTGTGGGTAACACAAGCTTTCTGTCTGGCTGCCCTTAGCATTTTTTTCTTCATTTCAACCCTGGTGAATCTGATGATTATGTGTCTTGGGGTTGCTATTCTCAAGCAGTATCTTTGTGGTGTTCTCTGTATTTCCTGAATTTGAATTTGGCCTTCCTTGCCTGGTTGGTGAAGCTCTCCTGGATAATATCCTAAAGAGTGTCTTCCAACTTGTTTGCATTCTCTCCTTCACTTTCAGGTACACCGATCAAATGTAGATTGGGTCTTTTCACATAAGCCTATATTTCTTGGAGGATTTGTTCTTTTTACTGTTTTTTTCTCTAATCTTGTCTTCTCGCTTTATTCCATTGAGTTGATCTTCAATCTCTGATATTCTTT
>NW_016107589.1:2173563-2197061 GCF_001604975.1 Cebus imitator | reverse complement strand
CAAACACTGTGTTGGAAAATCTGCTGCACTCTTCAGAGCTGCCAGGCAGGGACGTTGAGGTCTGCTGAAGCTGTACCCACTATCGCCCCTTTCCCCAAGTGTTCTGTCCTGGGAATGTGGGGGTTTTATTTGTAGGTGACTGATGGGCTGCTGCCTTTTTTCAGAGATACCCTGCCCAGTGAGGACATCTAATGAGAAAATGCCTGCAGCTGCTGAGGTTTGTTGTGCTCTGCCCAGTTAGAACTTTCCAGCAGCTTTCCTTAAAATGTGGGGTTGAAACTGCCTATTCGAGCCTCAACAGTGGCAGATGCTCCTACCCCAACCAAGCTTGAACAACCCAGGTCGAGCTCAGTCTGCTGTGCTGGCTACAAGAATTTCAAGCCAGTGGATCTTAGCTTGCTGGTCTCCGTGGGGGTGGGACCTGCCAATCCAGACCTCTTAGCTCCCTGGCTTTGGCCCCCTTTCCAGGGTAGTAAATGGCTCTGTCTTTCTGGCGTTCCAGGTGCCACTGGGGTGTGAAAAAAAAATGTTGTGTCTAGTTCAGTTTCTGCCCAAAGGGCCACCCAGTTTTGTGCTGGAAATTCATGGCCCTGGTGGTTGTGTAGGTACCAGAGAGAATCTCCTAATCTGTGGGTTCTTAAGACCATGGGAAAAGTGCAGCATCTGGGCCAGAGTGCTGGAAACAGTCCCTAATGGCTTCCTTTGGCTAGGAGAGGAGTTCCTTGGCCCCTTGCACTTCCCAGATGAGGTGATACCATACTCTGCTTTAGTTCGCCCTCCTTGGGCTGCACCCACTGTCCAGTCCATCCCAATGAGGTGAACCAGGTACCTCAGTTGCAAATGTGGAAATCATTCACCTTCTGCATCAATCTTGCTGGAAGCTGTGTATCAGGGCTGTTCCTGTTTGACCATCTTGCTCAGATTGGTTCAATTCTGACTAAAGCAGGACCCCCAGAAAATACAGCTGCCATTAGTCCCCATCTGAGGGGGTTTCCTGGAATTCAGCCACTAGGGAGACAGAATGCCCATTGGCATTAGCTCCAATGTGTATTCTTTTCCCTTACATCCTTCCCAGCCTTTCCCTTGAGTCCTCAAAATCCAATGTATCATTCTTATGCCTTTGTGTCTTTATAGTTTAGCTTTCACATATGAGTGAGAACATACAATGTTTGGTTTTCCATTCCTATTTCATTCCTTTTTATAGCTGAGTAGTATTCTATGGTACATGGAATATATATATATATATATATATATATATATATATATATATATATATATATATATATATATATATATATATGTATATAAGTGTGAGATATATATCACATTTCCTTTATCCACTTGTTGATTGATGGGCATTTGGGCTGGCTTTTTATTTTTGCAATTGCAAATTGTGCTGCTATAAACATGCATGTGTAAGTACCTGATTTCTATAATGACTTCTTTTCCCCTGGTAGATACCTAGTAGTGGGATTGCTGGATCAAATGGTAAATCTACTTTTAGCTCTTTAAGGAATCTCCTCATTTTTTCCCATAGGGGTTGTACTAGTTTACATTCCCCTCAATGGTGTAAAAGTGTTTCATTTTCATTGCATTCCTGCCAACATATTTTAGTTTTTGATTTTTTGATTGTGGCCATTCTTGGAGGAGTGAGGTCGTATTACATTGTGATTTTGATTTGCGTTTCTCTGATAATTAATGATATTGATGATTATTCCATATGCTTCTTGGCCATTTGTATATCTTCTTTTGAGAATTGTCTATTACATATCCTTAGCCCATTTTTTGATGGGATTTTTTTAATCTTGCTGATTTGAGTTCTTTGTAGATTCTGAATATTAGTCCTTTGTCAGATGTATAGATTGTGAAGATTTTCACCCACTCTGTGGATTGTCTGTTTACTCGGTGATTATTTATTTTGCTGTGCAGAAGCTTTTTATTTAAGTTTATTAATTTAATAAACAAAGATAAAGCTATTTATCTTTGTTTTTGCTGCATTTGCTTTTGAGTTCTTGGTCATGAAGCCTTTGCCTAAGTCAATGTCTAGAAGGGTTTTTCCGATATTATCTTCTGAAGTCTTTCAGGTCTTTGATTTAAGTTTTTAATCCATCTTGAGTTGATTTTTGTGTAAGCTGAGAGATGATAATCCAGTTTTCATTCTTTTACATGTGGTTTGCCAATTATCCCAGTACCATTTGTTGAAAAGGGTGTCCTTTCCCCATATTATGTTTTTGTTTGCTTTGTCAAAGATCAGTTGGCTGTTAAGTATTTGACTTTATTTCTGGGTTCTCTGTTCTGTTTCATTGGTCTGTGTGCCCACCTTTATACCAGTATCATGCTGTTTTGGTGACTATTGCCTTATAGTGTAGTTTGAAGTTGGTTAATGTGATACCTCCAAATTTGTTCTCTTTGCTTACTCTTGCTTTGGCTGTGTGGGCTCTTTTTTGGTTCTATATGAAGAATCATTCTTCATTCTATGAAGAATGATGGTATTTTGATGGGAATTGCATTGAATTTGTATATTGCTTTTGGCAGTATGGTCATTTTCATGATATTGGTTCTACCCATTCATGAGCGTCAGATGTGTTTCCATTTGTTTGTGTCATCTATGGTTTCTTTCAGTGGTGTTTTACAGTTTTCCTTGTAGAGGACTTTAACCTCCTTGGTTGGGTATACTTATAAGTAATTTTATTTTATTTTATTTTATTTATTTATTACAGATCTCGTAAAAGGGGTTGAGTTCTTGATTTGATTCTCAGCCTGGTCACTCTTAGTGTATAGCAGAGCTACTTATTTGTGTACATTAATTTTGTGTCTGGAAACTTTACTGAATTCATTTAGTTCTAGGAGCTTTTTGGATGAGGCTTTGGGGTTTTTGTTTGTTTGTTTGTTTTTTGTTTTTGAGATGAAGTCTTGTTCTTTTACCCAGGGCTGGAGCGCAGTGGCACAGTTCACTCACTGCACCTCTGCCTCCCAGGTTCAAGTGATTCACATGCCTCAGCCTCCTGAGTTGCTGGGATTTCAGGCACGTGCCACCATACTCAGCTAATTTTTGTATTTTTAGTAGAGCTGGGGTTTCACCATGTTGGTCAGGGTGGTCTTGAACACCTGACCTCATAATCTACCTGCCTTGGCCTCCCAAAGTGCTGGGATTACAGGCGTGAACCACCATGCCTGGCCAAGTCTTTAGGGTTTTCTAGGTAAATTGTCATATAATTAGCAAACAGCAACATTTCCTCTTTACCAGTTTGGAAGGCCTTGATTTCTTTCTCTTGTTTGATTGCTCTCACTAGAACTTCTGGTACTGTGTTGAATAGAAGTGATGAAAATGGGCATCCTTGTCTTGTTCTAGCTCTCAGGAGGAATTCTTTCAACTTTTCCCTGTTCAGTATAATGTTGGCTGTGGACTTGTCTGTCATAGATGGCTTTTATTACCTTAAAGTATGTCCCTTCTGTGCCAATTTTGCTAAGGGCTTTAATCATAAACGGATGCTGGGTTTTGTCAAGTGCTTTTTTGCATCTATTGAGATGATCATATGGTTTTTGTTTTTAATTCTGTTGATGTAGTGTATCACATTTATTGACTTACAGATATTAAACCATCACTGCATCCTTGGAATGAAACCCACGTGATCATGGTGGATTATCTTTTTGATATGCTGTTGGATTCAGTTAGCTAGTATTTTATTGAGGATTTTTGCATCTATATTCATCAAGGATATTGGTCTGCAGGGTTTTTTTGTTGTTGTTGTTTTTCTGTTTTGTTTTGTTTTTTTGTTGTATCTTTCCCTGGTTTAGAGGGAGGATTTCCTCTCTCTCTATCCTGTGGAATACTGTCAATAGGATTGGTACCAATTCTTCTTTGAATTTCTGGTAGAATTCAGCTGATTTCATCTGGTCCTGGTCTTCTTTTGGCAATTTTTAAATTACCATATCAATATCACTGCTTATTATTGGTCCGTTTAGAGTTTGTATATTTTCCTGGTTTAATATAGGAGGGTTGTATATATCCAGGTATCCATATCCTCTAGCTTTTCTGGTTTATGTGTATAAAGGTGTTCATAGTAGCCTTAAATAATCTTTTATATTTCTGTGATATCAGTAGTAATATCTTTTGTTTATTTTTAATTGAATTTATTTGGATCTTCTCTTTTCTTTTCTTGGTTAATTTCGCTATTGGTCTATCAATTTTATTTATCTTTTCAAAGAACCAGATTTTGTTTCATTTATCTTTTGTATTTTATTGTTTCAGTTTCACTTAATTCTGCTCTGATCTTTGTTATTTTTTTTCTTCTGCTGGGTTTGGGTTTGGATTGGTCTTGTTTCTCCAGTTCCAAGTTCTTAGATTGTCTATTTGTGCTCTTTCACATTTTCTGATGTAGGCATTTAATGCTAGGAATTTTCCACATAGCAACACTTTTGCTGTATCCCAGATGTTTTGATAGATTGTGTCACTAATATAGTTCAGTTCAAATAATTTTTAAATTTCCATCTTGATTTCATTGTTGACCCAAAGATCATTCAGGAGCACGTTATTAATTTTCACATATTTGCAGAGGTTTGAGTGTTTTTTGGCAGTTAATTTCCAATTTTATTCCACTGTGCTCTGAGAGAGTACTTGATATAATTTTGATTTTCTTAAATTTACTGAGACTTTTTTTGTGGTTTATCATATGGTCTGTCATGGAGAATGTTCCATGTGCTAATGAACAGAAAGTATATTCTGTAGTTTAGTAGAATGTTCTGTAAAAATCTGTTAAGTCTATTTGTTCTAGGGTATAGATTTTTGTTTGTTTGTTTGTTTGTTTGTTTTGAGACAGAGTCTCACTCTGTCACCCAGGCTGGAGTGCAGTGGTGCAATTTTGGCTTGCTGCAACCTCCACCTCCTGGGTTCAAGCAATTCTCTGCCTCAGCCTCCCAAGTAGCTGGGATTATAGGCACCTGTCACCATGCCTGGCTAATTTTCATATTTTTAGTATAGATAGAGTTTTACCATCTTGGCCAGACTGGTCTTGAACTCCTAACTTCGTGATCCACCCACCTCAGCCTCCCAAAGTACTGGGATTACAGGTGTGAGCCACTGTGCCTGACCTAGGGTATAGTTTAAGTCCATTGTTTCTTTGTTGACTTTCTGTCTTGATGACCTGTCTACTGCTGTCAGTGGAGTATTAAAGTCCTCAACTATTATTGTGTTGCTATCAATTTCATTTCTTATGTCTAGTAGTAATTGTTTTATAAATTTAGGAGCTTCAGTGTTAGGTGCATATACATTTAGGATTCTGATATTTTCCTGTGGACTAGTCCTTTTATCATTATATAATGTTCTTCTTTGTCTTTTTAAACTGGTATCGGTTTAACGTTTGTTTTTTCTGATGTAAGCATAGCATTCCTGCTCACTTTTAGTGTCTATTTGCATGGATTATCTTTTCCTACCCCTTTACCTTAAGTTTATGTGAGTCTTTATGTCTTAGGTGAGTCTCTTGAAGACAGCAGAAACTTGGTTGGTAAGTTCTTATCCACTCTTCCATTATTTACATTCAGTGTTTGTATTGAGATGTGAGGTACTGTTCTATTCATTGTGCTATTTGTTGCCTGAATGCTTTATTTTTCATTGTTTTATTGCTATATAGGTCCTGTGGGATTCATGCTTTAAGGAGGTTATATTTTAGTGTATTTCAAGGATTTGTTTCAACATTTACAGACCCTTTTAGCAGTTCTTGTAGTGCTAGTTTGGTAGTGGCAAATTCTCTCAGCATTTGTTTGTCTGGAAAATACTATCCTTCCTTTACTTATAGAGCTTAGTTTTTCTGGAGACAAAATTCTTGGCTGATAATTGTTTTGTTAAGGAGGTTAAAAATAGGACCCCAATCCCTTCTAGTTTGTAGGGTTTCTGCTGAGAAATCTATTACTCTGATAGGTTTGCATTATATGTTACATGGTACTTTTGCCTCATAGCTCCTAAGATTCTTTCCTTCATCTTGACTTTAGATAACCTTATGACTATGTGCCTAGGTGGTTATCTTTTTGCCATGAATTTCCCAGGTGTTCTTTGAGCTTCTTGTATTTGGATGTCTAGATCTCTAGCAAGGCAGGGAGAGTTTTCCTCAAAGATGTTTTCCAAGCTTCAAGGTTTCTCCTCTTCCTCAGGAACACCAATTACTCTTAGGTTTGGATACTTAACATAGACCTAAACTTCTTGAATGCTTTGTTCATTTTTAGAAATTCTTCATTATTTGTCTGTGATGAACAGGGTTCATCTAAAAGCCTTGTCTTTGAGTTTCGAAGTTCTTTCTTCTGCTAGTTTGATTCTATTTCTGAGACTTTCCAGTGCAATTTGCATTTCTCTAAATGTGTCCTTGATTTCCAGAAGTTGTGATTGTTTTTTATTTATGCTATCTATTTCACTAAAGAATTTTCCTTTCATACCGTGTATCATGTTTTTAATTTCTTTAAGGTGAGGTTCGCATTTGTCTGGTGCCTACTTGATTACCTTAATAATCGACCTTCCAAATTTCTGTCAATTCAGAGATTTTGGTTTGGATCCACTGCTAGTAAGCTGGTATAATCTTTTAAGGGTGTTAAAAAACAAACAAACAACAACAACAAAAAAAAACCAACAACAACAAAAAAACACTTTGTTTTGTCATACTACCAGAATTATTTTTCTGGTTCCTTCTCATTTAGGGAGACTATGTTAGAGGGAAAATCTGGGACTCAAGGGCAGTTGTTCAGATTCTTTCATCCCATGGGATGCTCCCTTGATGTGGTGTTCTCCCTTTTCCCCTAGGGATGGAATTTCCCAAGAGCTGAACTGCAGTGATTGTTTTTGCTCTTCTGGGTCTAGCAACCCAGTGGATCTACAGGTCTCTGGACTGGTATTGGGGAGTGTCTGCAAAGAGTCCTGTGTTGAGATTTGTCTTCATGTCTTTCAGCTGTGGATACCAGCACCTGCTCCAGTGGAGGTAGCAAGGGAGTAAAGTGGACTCTGTGAGGGTCCTTGGTTGTAATTTTGTTGAGTGCACTGGTTTTTTGTTGGTTGGCCTCCAGCCAGAAGGTGGTGCTTTCAAGAGCACAACAGCTATGGTACTATAGGGAGGAAGCAAACTTGCCCTAGGATTGCCTGGTTATGTATTCAGGTTTATCAGGCAGTGGGCAGGGCCACAGAGCTCCCAGGAGATTCTGTCCTTTGTCTTTGGCAACTAGGGCAGGTAGAGAAAGACTACTAGGTCGGGGCAGGGATAGGTGTGTCTGAACCTAGCCTGTCTTTGGGCAGTGCTTGCTGCAGATGCTGTGGGGGGTGAGGGTGTGGTTCCCAGGCCAATGAATTTATGTTTTATGGGGGATTGTGGCTGCCTCTGCTGAGTCACACAGGTCACCAGGGAAGTGGGGGAAAGCTGGCAGTCACAGACCTCAACTTGCTTCCATGTGTCCTACAGTCCTAAAGACCTGTCTCACTCCCACCATACCCCCTCAGCATCATCGAGTCTATTTCCAGGCAGCCAGTGACCAGAACTGAGAACTTGCCCAGACTGCAAAGCTTCCTGCCTAGAAAGCAATCAGATTTACAATTTTTGGTGTGTTGGGGAGCCTACAGTGGCAATACATTTCCCTCGAAGAGTCTGTGGAGTCTCCTGGATTCATCTTTTATCGAATTAGATTGAGTCAATACAATCACTTGAAGAATCTGGAGTAGGGATACAGTCCACAAGGCCAAAATTTCTATCCCTCTGACTCTGATGACTTTGTCTTCTCTATTGTTCACTAGGTGAGCAGTTATGGCTTGTATTGTGGAAATTATTCAAGTAGGCGGCACTGTCCTATTACAAAAAAGTTATAAAGCCCTCTTCCTTAGTTATAATATTCTCTATGTTGTTCTGATGGTTAAAGATTTACATATATACATACAGCAAGGGGACAGTATTATATATACATCCAAAAGCTGAACTGTGTATAAGATCTGGGAAGGGAATAGATGATGAAAACAAAATCAGGTAGGCAATGGTATCAGTCCATTTTCATGCTGCTGATAAAGACAAACTGGGTAATTTATATGGTAAAAGGGACTCACAGTTCCACGTGGCTGGGGAGTTCTCACAATCATGCCAGAAGAGCAAAAGAGGTCTTACATGGTGGCAGACAAGAAAGAATGAGATCCAAGCAAAAGGGGTTTCCCCTTATAAAACCATCAGATCTCATGAGACATATACTTCACAATAACAGTGTAGGGGAAACTGCCCCCGTGATTCAATTATCTTCCATCGGGATCCTCCCACAGCACATGGGAATTTTGAGAGCTACAATTCAAGATGAGATTTGGGCAGGGACACAGCTAAACCATATCAGCAACTTAGAAGGAGCCAGAGAGCACATCATGGGAGAGGGCAAGTTCTTACAAATTCCCCCATGCCACTTATTCAAAACTAAATGTCCAAAGGAACCAGACCCAGAGCAAGTTAGCAAATGGAGATAGGAGTACAAGATTTTTATTACCAATTAAGTGTCTGTATTTGTAACCCTCCTTTGTGACCCTGTGAAGCAACAGAGATCCTCACAAAGTATTGGGCATGGAGAAATTAAACTGCAAGACTCCAGAAGCTCATTTTTTCTTGGACAAGTCCCAGAGGCTGTGCAGAAGATGTCATTGTGCCAAGGCTCAGCCTAATAGGGTAGCTCTCTTTAGTCTCCACCAGAAGGGAAGTGATTATTTCTATCAGACTGAAAGGCATTACTCTTTCTTTGCTTTAGAGAGCAGAAGGATGCTGAGCCCTCGGGGATGATACAATCACTGAGAGTCCAGACCCAACACATTCCCTTTAAAGAGCCAGGGCTACCCACTTCCCAAGGATAAAGAATCCATACTAAGATGCACCGTTGGAAAGAGCTAGTGTTAAGATGCCAATACTCTCCGAGTTTATCCAAAAGTTTCAGTGAATTCTAAATCAAAACCCCAACAGAATATTTCATGGAACTTGTCAAGCTGGTTATAGTTTATAAGGCAGGGAAACTTAAAGAAAGAAAGAACCATTGACAGAGAAGTGACTAATGTACTTGATCTAACAGAAATCTATAATAAAAGTAGAGTAATTAAAACAATGTATTATTGATTGAGAAATTAATAAATAGACCATTAGAATAAAACAGAGGATACAGAAATGGTTCCAGGCAGATATAGAAGTTTAGCTTAGGGAAGAGGTTGAATTTCACATGGATAGAAAAAGAATAGTCTATTTTCCTTTCAAATGGATAACTAGTTGTTCCAATGTCACTGATTTAATAAAGCTAGATGTGCCCCAAACTTTGCTCCCAGCACCAAAATATAATTGAGATGGGTTAAAGAATTATATACTGAATACAATGATAATATTAGATGAAAATAAACAAGAATATTTTGATGGCTTTGGAGTGAATTTGGTCTTTCTAGGTAGAATACAAAATGTGAGAAGTTTGAAAAAAAACTGTTAACAGATGTGTAAAATATATTTAAACTCTGTATATAAAAGGTATTCTAAGAGAAGTCAAAAAAATAAGCAACAGTTTAAAAAATTGCTGAGTATTTCAAATTTTTCTTAATAAAATTTGGGGGAAAAATAAGCAACAGACTGAGAGAAAATGTTTATGACACAAATTATAGGCAGGATTAATAATAAGAATATATAAAATCTCCTATAAATGCCAAAAAATGAAAAATTGAGAGAGAATAGAGATAGGCAATTAACATAAAAACAAATGCCAACAGACTATAAACATATGAAAAGTTGTTCAACTTGACTAGCAATCAGGGAAATGAAAATTAAATCAACAATTAGCTCACATTTTTTATCCACTAGATTGGAAGTAATTAAACATATTGATCATATTCAGTGTTGTTGTTAAGAAAACAGACACTCTCATATACTCTTGTTTGGTGTATTAATTGCAAAATCATTGTGAGGGTAACTCAGAAGTATTATCAGTGTTTTAAATATGTACATTCCTTAATCCAGAAAATCTATATCTCAGATTTCATTCTCAAGGGAGCTGCATTTTCTTTAAGATTCATGAAAAAACATTGGGAAAAATGTCCATCACTAGAAGAATAGTTCAAAAAACTGTTGCTACACATAAACTATTGCCTTCAGAAAGAATGTGATAAATCTTTATGTACTGACACAAAAACATTTGCATGACATCTTTCTTTTGTTTAACTTTATTTTAGATTTAGGGATACGTGTGCAAGATTGTTAAGCATTTATCTTTGTCGGTGAGAAAGGCCAGTCAGAAAACAATTCATATAACATGATTCTCATTATACGTAGAAAAAGCAAAAATATTTGTTTTACATAGAAACATGACTGGAAGGATGACCATTACAATGTCTCATCTCTCTCTCTCACCCAGTAAGTCTGTCTTTCTAATCTTTTTGAATGTACCAGCCTCTCTCTCAACTCACAGAACCTTTTTACCTTTTCAAATAACACTTTTCCTTTGACTCTTCAGGAGGCTGCCTCCTTCTCATCCATGAAGCATCAAGTTATTCATACAGTGATCACTAGTTAGCCGTCCACCTCCACTGCATAGCAAGAATTTTCCTGCTCCTGTTCCTAAATGGACCACAATTTTCCTTGTCAAGTTGCTTTTGTAGGACTAATCCCATGTCCAGTTCCTGGAGAGGGTCATAACTGGCTTAAGCCAATCAATGTATTCCATCTTCCTGGCTGTAACGATTGAATTAGGAATGGACCAAGTCAGTTCAAGTAGGCCAGTGAAATTTCATTCTTTGGTTTGTAGTGTTGATGAGCTAATGGCTAGGAATGAGAAAAGTTGCAGTCCTAGCTGCTGCTGGAGGATATCTCATGTCAGGAAGAATGAAGCCCTCCTAAGAATGGTACCAATGCTACAGTAGCTAAGCAAATAATTGGAGCAACCATCCAGCTCTTTGATAATGTCATTTGTCTGGCTGGGTCAAACTGTGCCTCTGAATGTTTGGTTAGATTCCCTGGGCTTTCTGTGATTTGAGAAAGCATAACCACCACCCATACCTGCAGGAATTCTCTCTATCCCATCTTTTTCTCTCTCATAAGTGATCTTCGTACACTCTTGGAGGTAAGCTCCATAAGGACAGGTATTCCTCTGTCATAATTACTGCTATAACTCTATAGTTACAACTCAGTATTTTTGAATGATGAGATAAATGAATGAGTCAAAGTGAAGGATGCTATGAGGTCACTTTCATGTTTTGCTCTTTATACATATTTATCACTTGAATCTTTTACCTAAAGGATATACTACATATTATTTTTTAAATGTTTAGTAAAAGGTTAAAAAAACAGAAAAAATATACTTCCAAATGTTTATATTATATAATTATATTAATAGAAATTATCTTTGGTAGTGAGATTATGGTTGGATTCTTTTCTTCATATTTTTCTGAATTTTCTAAAATTTCTACAATAAATGTACATTGCCTTACAATATTTTAAAAAGGAACATTTTAAAAATACTCTGAGTTCAATAGCAGGGATCCTAAGGTGAAAATTAGACATCCCACTGTGGGCAAACAAGAACAATGTTGATCAAACAGAGGCAAATTCAGAGGCTATAGGAATTAATCCCTCAGCTAACCAGGGGAAGGATATTGAGCCCCTTAATGAGGAGGAACATAATAGAGATACAATTATAATTTGTTGTATTTGGCTCTATGCAGCAAACCTTCTGTAACCTCTTCAGCAGAGAATGTGGCAGAGTGCTGTTTGTTTTCAATCTCTGTTCTCCTCTTCTTCTTTAGCAATAAAATCCCACATTTTTAACTGTACAAATGGTCCTCTAGGATAAAGAGTGGATTCCCCCACTTCCTTTGCAGCCACGTGGCATGTCACTAAGTTTCGGCCAATGGGATGAGAGCTAAAGTGTAAAGCAAGGTGTTGCTAAAGGGATGGGGCTTCAGCCCATCCTTTTCTTCTTCTGCCTGGAGTGTGTGGCCAGATGCCTGGAGCTCGAGCATCTGGGGCCATGAGCAGAAGTCCACGTGCTGAGGATGACAAGAGGAGACAGTAGAAGCCTGACTGTCTGACGCCATTGAAGTGCCATGCCAGCTCTGGACTGCTCATCCAACCCCACTTTGGACTTTTATCCATCTTATTCAAGCTGCCAGTATTAGTTCCCCACCCTGCTTTTTAAATTATTATTATTTTTCCGTAATGCAGGTGAACAGAATCTAACCCATCCACAGTGTGGTCATTCTCAATAAACTGTTATTCTGTGTCATTTTCAAGTAACACTGTTGTAGTTTTCAGATAATCCCAAGTTGATTAAACCCACTGAACACTGTGCTATTTGGATAACTGAACTGAGTAGACACCCTTGAACAAACTGAAAAAAAATACTTATGTCCAAAGTAGACAAAACCAAGGAAGCACATTCCGCCAATTCTCCCTAACCACACACACTTGCACACCACTTAGAGACTTAGGTACTAATTCATTTATAGGCTCCTTTCCCTACTGTGTGTTTTCTTAATCCCTCACACTTCCACTTCTCTTATCTTTATCATAATTATTCATTCAAACTCTCTTTACTAGCTTCTGGAAGGGAGTGACTGTGCATTACATACCAGTGTACCCCCAAGGCCTAACACTGCAGTAGGCCCACAGAGGGCACTCAACAAATATTTGTTGTATAAATAAATAACTCCTTTTTCAAAGGAAACACTGAAAGAAATTAACACTATTAATTAACAAATTAAAATACAAATATATTAGCATTTTCTATATCAAATGGCTAATTGAAGAATAAGTGGTTTACATGTGACAAAGCGTGGGACTGTTTCACAAACGTCCCTTCCCCCAAAGGTATTAAATGCATCATTCTGTTTTCTCTAAATTGCAATAAGAAGAGATCAGCTGCTTGTTCTTGTTCTTCATGGATATGAGCACAGACTTCAGCAGGTGCTCTTTCTATGCCACTGATATGGGAAATCTCAATAAAGAAAAGAAAGGGAAGGGAGTGGGAGAAGCTTTCTTTTTTAGTTTATCAAGGTGAACACTGGCACTTTAACTTTTTTTTTAAGAAAAAAAAATGCCAGAAAAGATAACTTAGAAGTTGGGTTCCTTAAAAATAGATAAACAATGGAGGAAATGCAGCTCTCCTGTAAACACAGATAATGGCCAGAGAAACCCAGTAACTCAGAGATGGAATGGATCTGAGAGGTTATTCATTCCAGTGAAATTATTTTTGTTACAACATCTATGTCTGCAGAAGATATGTTATCACTATGGGTGAGTTTTCAGGGAGGGATAAGGCTGTACATGGGTGTTGGGAGGAAGAATACCATATGGTGAGAACAGGTGGAGCTTGTGGGGAAAACCGGGTAAAATGAACTCTCTTTTCTTTGTCTTCATCTCCAAGCCTGCCTCTGGTCCTGTTTGTCTGTATTTCGAGCAGATACTGCATCCGTGAGATTTGTGGAAGTTCTGTGAGAGGAGCAATGTGACATCACCACACAAATGTATAATGTTATGCCTGAGTTGGAATTCCCTGTGCACCTGTTTGCTTCACCAGTCCATGGAAATATGTTAATTGTCTGGTTCTCCATTACCACTAAGTAGTAGGCAAATCATAACAGTATATTGAATTGGCAACATTTTGTGCCTTTTTCTTAACATGGAAATAAGGGGATGGTTCTTTGTTTGAAAATGATATATGGCTTCAGAAGATGGAAAAAAGGATAAGACGTTTGTATATCTCTTTGGTCTCTGAATTGTTCCTAGATATTGGGCTTGTGGGTTTTGCCCTCTTTGATAAATGAAATTGGAAACCTAGAAGTGCAATAGAAAGTCCTAGGCTCATTAGCACTCCACTCTTAGATTATTCTAGACAAAGGTTTTCACTCTGTGTCTCTTGAAAGGGGATGGGGAGATCAGAAAGTTGGAAAGCAAAAAAGTCAGTCCAAGTGTTTCTGTGGTATATGCAGTATTTTTCTCGATGAGCATTACTGAGTTTTGTGCTGACTGTTCTGCCCATATCCTTGTTCTCTGGGACTTCTCTCCATTCATCTACAGCCTGTGCAACCATGGGAGGGTGGCATCCTATCAACTAGCTTGCAATTCAATGCGCTGCTCCACCAGGAAGGAATCGAATTCTCTCTCCTGAGAATTTCAATGCCACAGAGGCCAAATCAGTCTTTTTAGGGCTCTGGAGTTGAAAGGCCATGTAGAGAGTCAGGGTGTGGCCCAGTGCCCCAAAAACCAAAGCCACATACCAACCAAAGTGAGAGGAGGAGTCCGGGTGGGCAGAGGTGGCCAGATGGTGGGGAGAATGGAACTCATATCAGAGAGGAACTGGGGAGCTCCATGTGGGGGATGAGGACAAGGACAAAAGGTCCAGACATTCAAAGACAGGGACTCCATGGCTGTATATAGTGCTTCATTGACGAATGTCTTTGAGATTTGCATCCTTTCAATCAGTGCCCCTAAATAGGCACCGATGTAGGTGGATATCTATCTCTTGCTATAAATCTCTGACTAAGACACTTTTGTTTGATGAAAGTAATCCTTTTCATGTATACTCTTGGTTTGCACATGAGCACTGTGAACCTCAGTGTTCTGTTACTAAATCTATTCAGGCTTCTGTGTATTCACCACCAGAAAAGGAAACAATTTTGAATTCAAAAACTAGTTCTTTTTTTTTCTTTTTTTTCTTTTTTTATTTGAGATGGGATCTCACTCTGTCACCCAGGCTGGAGTGCAGTGTGATCAGAGCTAACAGTAACTTTGAATTTCTGGGCTTAAGCAATATTCCCACATCAGCCTCCTGAATAGTTGGAATTACAGGCACACGCTACCATATCTGGCTCATTTTTCAATTATTATTATTATTATTATTTGTAGAGACAAAGTCTTGCTAGGTTGCCCAGGCTGGTTTTGAACTCCTGGCCTCAAGTGATTCTCCCGCCTTAGCTTCCCAAGATGCTGGAATTACAGGCATGAGCCAGTCCTTGTGCCCAGCCAAGGACTAGTTCTTTAAAAACTGAGTTTCCTAAGCATATGCTAAATATGGTTTATGAATACACAAATGTTTAGGAATGTTATATCTAAAACAAGGTCACTCTGTACACAAATCTCATTCTCATCTGTGTTTCTCTGGCTGGCTGCATCATTGCTTCTGCCTTGCAGTGTATCTACATGATAAGGGGTTTAGATTGTCAGGTACATTCTTCTCCTTTGTATATGAAGAAACTGAGCCCCAAGGACATCAAGCAACTTAGTTACCCAAGGTCAAAAAGTAATCTGGAACAAAGCTAGGCTGGATGAACTCAGCGGTCCTGAGCACCAAGTCCCTTGGCACTCCCCTTTCATTGAGCGATCTTCTTGTCTTGTCAATGTTTAATTTATCCCCTGGCTACAATAGGCCCCTCTTGTCCAGCTGAATATAAGCTTAGACATACTTTATTTCTTTTCCAGTGAAGTTTTTCCATGTGGTCCTTCATATAATTGGTCCTCAGCTAGGAAAGAAAATGTATGCTGGTGTCAGGGGGTAAGCCCTCCAACTGTTCCAAAGTTAACTTTCTGCCTGCTACATTTTTGAGCTGCAGAGCTGAGTAAATCTAGGACAAATGCTCTCACGAATCACTGATGGGGTCTGTAAAGAAGAATGTTTCCAGTCCCTCTGAGGCCTGGCTTAAGAAATGCAAGTAGTTTTAGAAAAAGAGAAAGGCGGCCACTTTTCAAACCAATACTCTGTCCACGCTCTGAGTCTCTGACTTGCATGCACAACATTGGCTCAAACAAACACGATGCACTCAGTTTCACCTGGCTTGTCATCTCAAATCCCAAACCAGCGGTGCTTCATATTCGAGAAGGAAGGCTGTGTGGAGGCAGCAGGCAAGACTACAAAAGGCCTAGAATAAACAAGCCCAGGAGAAGCCAGAGAGTTAGGGGGAGGTGAAGCTGCAATGCTTGGAGCACTGGAGCTACTGGAGAAGTTCAAGAGTGTTAGAGATTCCAACTTCCCAGCCAGGTCCCTGCCCATTGCACAGACAGCCCTGTCAGGCATTCACTACTGTGAATGTATGTGGAGGAAGGGTCTGAAGGCACTGAAGGAAACTCGTAAATCCTTGGGACAATAGAAGCAAGGCCTCAGAAATAGGAGCCAACCAGCCATGCGCGGAACACTGGACCAGGCTTTAAGCCTGTGCTTTGAACCTGGGCTGGGCCCTTCTAAGGGAAGCAGGCGCTGCCTGTGGGAGTCATCCCAAACTGCTTCCAGCTCTGCTGCACACTGCCTTGTACAAACAGTAAAAGGCAGCATAGAAGTGGCATTTATCCTAGCACTGTGCTGGCCACTCTTTACATTCATTAGGCATTCACTTAATCTTCTCCAAAAGCCTGTTATGTAGGTTTTCAGTATCCTTAACTTTCCAAGTGAAGAAGCAGAACTCTGCAAAGTCAAACGACTTTCCAAATTTACACATTTATAAAGGAGAAAGGCCTAGATTTAAACCAAGTTTTCTCTGACCTTAGAATCTAAAGTCTTATCTCTAATTATCTCTTGCAATGTGTTTGTTCTACAAATTGCCAACCCTCTTGGTAATCATGCTTAGATGCTGCCAAGGTTACTCAGAGGACCCAGGCTTTTTAATTCCTCCCTCCTCTTCCCCCTCCCTCTTTTTCTCTTTCCCTTCTTCTCTTTCTTGTTTTTATTCTTTTTCTCTTCCCCACTGTACTTCTTGAGAAACTAACTCCTAACAATTTTGTTGAAACAAGTATTTGGCTTCCTGTGTCAAAAGGCTTCCTATTTAGCCGCAAAGGTCACACTCTTTCCACTTTCCTATAAGTGTGAGATCCTTGAAAGAAATTTCTGATAAGAAAAGATTTGGACCCTTTTCTTATCAGAAATTTCTTTCAAGGATTTCACATTTACAGGAAAGTATAAATGGTTGATAAGCCTCATGGAAGAGGTGCTAAGCCTTAGCAATAATAAAATATCCTCAAAGGTGAAGAATCACAGAAGAAATCAGACACAATGGAGATTAAGTCACCACGGAGAGGAATCAGTCACCATGAAGAATTGAGGTCATCAGCAGTGCCAAGGAGAGGAAGGCTTTTCCATTGGGGTTGGGGATCAAGAGGAGAGATGGTTAGTAGACTGAGAAGGTTAGCTGACCTTCAAACTGTCAGTGGACAATGCTCTTCCTTCTCCCAAGCCTGCGCCCCTGCAGTCTAGCCCAGGAAATGGCCAGGTGGTCTTCTCTCCTTCCTCCTTGCCTTCTTTCTTAACTGGATCCAGGTTCCTGTCATATGTCCCATCCAGCCTGCCTCTTGAGGAAGCCTGGTTCCTCTTGTCCTCTAATATGGCTAATTTATCGAGGCCCTGGGTAAAAGAATCTTATGAACAACATACCTTCTTTCTACCCACTTTGCCACCACAATGAAGTATATGGGGAAATTACATCTAGAAAAGAACAAGAATTGCAATTTCTCATGGCTGGGCTGAACAGGGCAGCTAACGGAACAGAGTTATGAAGATAGGCAATATCTCTGAGGACCATCTCACCCCATTCCTGTATTTCATTAGCTCAGCTCCAATTGACTTAACTAGAACAGACAAAGGCTCATTAAAATATCATGCTGAAGGAGATGTAATTTTCAGAATAATGTTAATATCAAAAAAGTGATTGGGAAACAGCTTTTCCCAGCCCTGCAAGTAAGGAGGCATTTTGCAAGGTAAGCACTTTTCTCAACAATGGAGTTTGGAAGCTAGAAAAAGGGAAAATAATATGGATGAAGAGGCTGTTGTTGTGAGGATAGAAATTCCATGTCAACTAAACCCATCCTATCTAGTCAACCCAATTCTCTGAATATTTAGCTTCTCAAAATGTAATTCTACTTTAAACCTAATCCACTCATTACATCTTCTCTAAGTTGGCCATTCAGCAATTCTTTTATACAAATAAATTACCAGTTCACTCCTAAGAGGAACTGCCAAATTAACTTTAGAATCAGCCAGTGCTGCCTTTTCCATAGGGATCAGTCAGTTGTGAAGTATCATGGCAACGATAAGGTAGGCAAAGGTAGTTAGTTTGGTGTAGTATAAAGAACATGGCCTTGAGTTAGTTCTAACTTATAATCCTAGTTCAGTCACTGTGGTGGGTTGAATAGTGTACCTTAAAAATTCATGTCCACTCAAAACCTCAAACCGTGAACTTATTTGGAAATAGGATTTCTACAGATGTAATTAGTTGAGACGAGGTCATACTGAATTAGGGTGAGTTATACCAATGACTGATATTCTTATGGGAAGAAGAGAGGCTACACAGACACATACAGGGTAGAAGACCATGTGAAGACAAAGGAAGAGATTAGAAAGATGCAGCCATGAGCCAAGAAATGCAAAGGATTACCTGGAGTAACTGAAGTTAGGGAAAAGCAAGGAAGAAGTCTTCCGCAGAGACTTCAGAGGAAGCATGGCCCCACCAACACCTTGTTTTTGGACTTCCAGCCTCCAGAACTGTGGGAAAATAAGTTTCTGTGATTTAAGCCACCAAGTTTGTGGTCGAAATGTGTATGGCAGCTCTGGAAGACCAAAACAGTCACTAATCAGCTGAGTAAAGTTTAATGAATTATTTAACCTCTCTGAGCTTCAGTTTCTTTGTCTATACCAGAGTTTAGGCCTATAATTTTGGGTAAATTATGTAGGCACTCTATTTGCTTATCTTAAAAGGGAGGGTAATATTACTTAGCTTTTTAAATAGAGAGAATTGGAATTAACATGTGTCGAGCTCCTAATACATCATGAGTATTAATAGACATCTTATTAAATATTTGCAATATATTTCTCTACCCTGACTTGATCTGAAAAGAAGTTGAGATGGCTTAACAAATTCTTATCATAAAGCATTATACACTTGGACAGAACTTGATGCTAGACTTTCCAACATCCAGTGCAAAAAGGGAAACATGACATTTTATGTGACTCACATATCCACAGGGTAAATTATCAGTATGTTATCCTGGCAATCCTAGGAAAGATACTAATGGGCCAAACTCTGCTTTCCCATGAACCCATTTTCCTATAAATGTTTCCAGATTTGATTTAACCTCATATGTTATTTAATTTCCCTGTGAGCAAGGCTTACCATAGCAAAAATAAGGAAAGACCTAATTTCTGTTCAGAAAGAACTTCTTGTCCAGTAGTTAGGTAGGGAAGTTATATAAGCCTACAGGAAACTGATATAAAGCAGAATAGGATCATATCCTCAGTCCTTTGAAGCTTGAAAGGATGGATAAAGAATGGCAGTAGGATTCTGAAATAACACAAACCCAAGTTCTATCACACAGACAGTTTCTCACAAAGCAATGGCCACCCCAAACTTTATCTCACCTACCCACAGCCCAGGGCCCAAACAGGGCAGTTTAGAAGGTCAGGGGCTTCTTCCTTTCGGAAAAACTTACTCTGAGGATTGGCATTCCCAAGAAAAGCAAAGTCTAGGAGTTGAAGCAAGAAACGGTATGTTAAGTTCTAGAAATATAATGATGAATAAAAACAGAGAAGTTTCCTGTCCTGATAGAACTTATACCAATCATAACCAAATTTGAAGATAAAAATGTTCTCTGCTATGAGAATAGATAATAAAGATGAGTATTCTAGTTAGAGCAGTCAGGGAGTTGTCCTGTTGAAGTGGTGTTCTTACCACAATAAAAAAAATATGAAGTTCTACACTAACTAATAAAGGATGTATCTTTATTTTCCTGTATCTTTCATATACCTCAATATAATATGTATTTTTCTTTTATATATATATACTTTAAGTTCTGGGATACATGTGCAAAATGTGCAGGTTTGTTACACAGATATACGTGTACCATGGTGGTTTGCTGCACCCATCAACCCGTCATCTACATTAGATATTTCTCCTAATGCTATCCCTCCTGTATCCCCCAAAGTCCCGACAGGCACTGGTGTGTGATGTTCCCCTCCGTGTCCATGTGTTCTCATTGTTCAACTCCCACTTATGAGTGAGAACATGCAGTGTTTGGTTTTCTGTTCTTGTGTTAGTTTGCTGAGAATGATGGTTTCCAGCTTCATCCATGTCCCTGCAAAGGATATGAACTCATTCTTTTTTATAGCTACATAGTATAGCATGGCATACATGTGCCACATTTTCTTTATCCAGTCTAACATTGATGGGTATTTGGGTTTGTTCCAAGTCTTTGCTATGTGAATGGTGGTGCAAAAAACATATGTGTGCATGTGTCTTTATAGTAGAATGATTATAATCCTTTGGGTATATGCCCAGTAATGAGATTGTTGGGTCAAATGGTATTTCTAGTTCTAGATCCTTGAGGAATCACCACAATGGTTGAACTAATTTACACTCTCACCAACAGTGTAAAAGCTTTCCTATTTCTCCACACCCTATCCAGCATCTGTTGTTTCCTGGCTTTTTAATGATCACCATTCTAACTGGATTGAGATGGTATCTCATTGTGATTTTGATTTTCATTTCTCTAATGACCAGTGATGATCAGAATTTTTTCATATGTGGCCATTTTGCTGGCCACATAAATGTCTTCTTTTGAGAAGTGTCCGTTCATTTTCTTTGCCCACTTTTTGATAGGGTTGTTTGGTTTTTTTCTTGTAAATTTGTTTAAGCTCCTTATAAGGATTCTGGATATTAGCCTTTTGACAGATGGATAAATTGCAAAAATTTTCTCCCATTGTGTAGGCTGTCTGTTCACTCTGATGATAGTTTCTTTTGATGAGCAGAAGCTGTTTAGTTTAATTAGATCCCATTTTTCTATTTTGGCTTTTATTGCCATTGCTTTTCGTGTTTTAGTCATGAAATGGATGCCCATGCTTGTGTCCTGGATGGTATTGCCTAGGTTTTCTTCTAGAGTTTTTATGGTTTTAGGTCTTACATTAAGTATTTAATCCATCTTGAGTTGACTTTTGTATAAGGTGTAAGGAAGGGATCCAGTTTCAGTTTTCTGCATATAGCTAGCCAGTTATCCCAACACCGTTTAATAAATAGGAAATCCTTTCCCCATATCTTGCTTTTGTCAGGTTTGTCAAAGATCAGATGACTGTAGATGCGTGGTGTTATTTCAGAGGCCTCTGTTCTATTTCATTGGTCTATATATCTGTTTTGGTACCAGTACCATGCTGTTTTAATTATTGTAGCCTTGTAATATAGTTTGAAGTCAGGTAGCATGATGCCTCCAGCTTTGTTTTTTTTGCTTAGGATTGCCTTGGCTATGTGGGCTCTTTTTGGTTCCATATGAAATTTGAAGTAGTTTTTTCTAATTCTGTAAGGAATGTCAATGGTAGCTTCATGGGGATAGCATTGAATCTATAAATTACTTTGGACAGTGTGGCCATTTCCACAGTATTGATTCTTCCTAATCATGATTGTGGAATGTTTATCTGGTTGTTTATGTCCTCTTATTTTCTTTAGCAGTGGTTTGTAGTTCTCTTTGAAGAGGTCCTTCACATTCCTTGTAAGTTATATTCTTAGGTATTTTATTCTCTTTGCAGCAATTGTGAATGGGAGTTCACTTATGATTTGGCTCTCTGTTTGTCTATTATTGATGTATATGAATGCTTGTGATTTTTGCACATTGATTTTGTATCCTGAGATTTTGCTGTAATTGCTTATCAGCTTAAGGAGGTTTTGGGCTGAGATTATGGGTTTTCTAAATATACAATCATGTTATCTGCAAACAGAGATAATTTGACTCCTCTCTTCTTATTTGCATGCCCTTTATTTCTTTCTCTGGCTTGATTGCCCTGACCAATCCAATTCCAATACAACGTTGAATTAGAATGGTGAGAGAGGGCATCCTTGACTTGTGCTCATTTTCAAAGGAAATGCTTCCAGCCTTTGCCCATTCAGGATGATATTGGCTGTGGGCTTTCATAAATAGCACTTATTATTTTGAGACACTTTCCATCAATATCTATTTTATTGAGGGTTTTTAGCATGAAGGTGTGTTGAATTTTATCAAAGGCCTTTTATGCATCTGTTGAGATAATGCTGTGGTTTTTGTCATTGGTTCTGTTTATGTAATGGATTACATTTATTAATTTGCATATGTTGTACCAGCCTTGCACTCCAGGGATGAAGCCAACTTGATTGTGGTGGATAAGCTTTTAAGTGTGCTGCTGGATTCAGCTTGCCAGTATTTTATTGAGTTTTTCACATTGATGTTCATCAGGGATATTGACCTGAAATTTTCTTTTTTTTGCTGTGTCTCTGCCAGGTTTTGGCATCAGGATGATGCTAACCTCATAAAATGAGTTATGGAGGAGTTTCTGTTTTTTGATTGTTTGGAATAGTGTCAGAAGGAATGGTACCAGCTCCTCTTTGTACCTCTGGTAGAATTTGGCTTTGAATCTGTCTGGTCCTGGGCTTTTTTTTTTTTTTTTTTGAGTAATTAAATTACTGCCTCAATTTCAGAACTTGTTAATGGTCTTTTCATGGATTCAACTTCTTCCTGGTTTGGTCTTTGTAGGGTGTATGTGTCCAGGAATTTATCTGTTTCTTCCATTTCTAGTTTATTGGTGTAGAGGTGTTTATAGTATTCTCTGATGGTAGTTTGTATTTCTGTGAGATCAGTGGTGATATCCCCTTTATCATTTTTTATTGTGTCTGTTTGATTCTTCTCTTTTCTTCTTTATTAGTCTGGCTAGTGGTCTATCTATTTTGTTAGTTTTTTTCATAAAACCAGCTCCTGGATTCATTAATTCTTTTGATGGGTTTTGTGTGTATGTGTGTGTCTCTATGATACTAGTTATTTCTTGTCTTCTTCTAGCTTTTGAATTTGTTTGCTCTTGCTTCTCTAGTTCCTTTAATTGTGATGTTAGGGTGTCAGTTTTAGATCTTTCCTGCTTTCTGCTGTGGGTATTTAGTGCTATAATTTTCCCTTTAAATACTGCCTTAGCTGTGTCCCAGAGATTCTGGTACATTTTGTCTTTGTTCTCATTGGTTTTAAAGAACTTACTTATTTCTGCCTTAATTTCATTATTTACCTGGTAGTCATTCAGGAGCAGGTGGCTTGGTTTCCATTGTGGTTTTGAGTGAGTTCCTTAATCCTGAGTTCTAATTTGATTGCATGGTGGTCCTAGAGACTGTTTGTTATGATTTCCCTTCTTAACATTTGGTGAAGAGTGTTTTATTTCCAATGATGTGGTGAATTTTAGAATATGTATGATGTGGTGCTGAGAAGAATATATATTCTGTTGAATTGGGGTAGAGAGTTCTGTAGATGTCTGTTAATTCTGCTTGGTCCAGAGTAGATTTAAAGTCCTGAATGCCATTGTTAATTTTCTGTCTCATTGATCTGTCTAATATTGACAGTGGGCTGTTAAAGTCTCCAACCATTATTGTGTGGGAGTCTTAAGTCTCTTTGTAGGTCTCTAGGAACTTGCTTTATGAATCTGGGTGCTCCTGTATTGGGTGCATGTATATTTAGGATAGTTAGTTCTTCTTGTTGCATTGATCCCTTTACCATTATGTAATGCCT
>NW_016107589.1:2165408-2173493 GCF_001604975.1 Cebus imitator | reverse complement strand
TGTCTTTGCACATGAGATGGGTCTCCTGAATACAGCACACTGATTAGTCTTGAACCTTTATCCTATGTGCCTACCTGTGTCTGTTAATTGGGGCACTTAGCCCATTTGCATTTAAGATTAATATCATTATGTGTGAATTTAATCCTGTCATTATGAGGCTAGCTACATATTTTGCCCACCAGTTGATGCAGTTTCTTCATAGTGTTGATGGTCTTTATAATTTGGTATGTTTTTGCAGTGGCTGATACCAGTTTTTCCTTTCTATATTGAGTGCTTCCTTTAGGAGCTCTTATAAGGCAGTCCCGGTGGTGACCAAATCCCTCAGCATTTGATTGTCCATAAAGGATTTTATTTCTCCTTCACTTGTGAAGTTTAGTTTGGCTGAATATGAAATTCTGGGTTGAAAATTCTTTTTTTTAAGAATGTTGACTATTGATTGGCCCCCACTCTATTCTGGCTTGTAGGGTTTCTACAAAGAGATCCACTAATGGGCTTCCCTTTGTGGTTAACCTGAACTTTATCTCTGGCTGCTGTTGTTTTTCTTTCATTTCAACTTTGGTGAATCTGATGATTATGTGTCTTGAGGTTGCTCTTCTTGAGGAGCATCTTTGTGGTGTTCTCTGTATTCACTGAATGTGAACGTTGGCCTGTTGGTTGGGGAAGTTCTCCTGGATAATATCCTGAAGTGTGTTTTCCGACTTGGTTCCATTCTCCCCATCACCTTCAGGTACACCAATCAAATATGGGTTTAGTCTTTACACATAATACCATATTTCTTGGAGACTTTGTTCATTCCTTTTTATTCCTTTTTTTCTCTGATCTTGCCTTCCCACTTTATTTCATTAAGTTGATCTTCAATCTCTGATATCTTTTCTTCTGCCTGATCAATTGAGCTATTGACTTGTGTATCCGTCACAAAGCTCTCATACTGTGTTTTTCAGCTCCATTGGGTCATTTATGTTCTTCTCTAGACTAGGTATTCTAGTTATCAATTCCTGTAACCTTTTATTAAGGTTCTTAGCTTTCTTGCATTGGGTTAGATTATGCCCCTTTAGCTGCATGGAGTTTGTTGTTACCCATCTTCTGAAACCTACTTCTGTCAACTTATCAAACTCATTTTCCATCCAGTTTTGTCCCTTGCTAGCAAGGAGGTTGATCCTTTGGAGAAAAAGAGGCATTCTGGTTTTTGGAATTTTCAGCCTTTTTATACTGGTTTTTCCTCATCTTCATGGATTTATCTACTTTTGTTCTTTGATGTTGGTGACTTTCGAATGGGGTTTTTATGTGGTTGTCCTTTTTGTTGATGTTGATTCTATTGCTTTCTGTTTGTTTGTTTTCTTTCTAACAGCCAGGCCCCTCTTCTGCAGGTCTGCTGGAGTTTACTGGAAGTCCACTTCAGACCCTGTTTGCCTGGGTATCACCAGCAGAGGCTGCAGAACAGCAAAGATTGCTGCCCGCTTCTTCCTCTGGAAGCTTCCTCCCAGAGGGGCACCCACCAGATGCCAGCAATTTGCCACCCCCAATTTCTTTGAGCTGTCCTGTATGAGGTGTCTGTTACTGCTGGGAGGTATTTCCCCATCAGGAGGCATGGGGGTCAGGGACCCACTTAAGGAGGCAGTCTGCCTCTTAGCAGAGCTTGAGTCCTATGCTGGGAGATCTGCTGCTCCCTTCAGAGTCAGCAGGCAGGGATGTTTAAGTCTGCCGAAGCTGTGCCCACAGCCTCCCCTTCCCCCAGGTGCTCTGTCCCAAGGAGATGGGAGTTTTATCTATAAGCCCTTGACTGGGGCTGCTGCTTTTCTTTCAGAGATGCCCTGCCCATAGAGACGGAATCTAGAGAGGCAGTCTGGCTACAGTGGCTTTGCAGCACTGTGTTAGGGTCTTCCCAGTCCAAGGGTCCATTCCAAATTTTCCGGCAGCTTTGTTTACACTGTGAGGGGAAAACCACCTACTCAAGTCTCAGTAATGATGGACATTCATCCATTTGTGTTTTTAAGTATCTGTGTGAATGTGTTAAGAAGGAACAGTGATAAATTTCATCATAGAACCATGCTCAATAATACCACATATCATCCTGTTCCATGTACACTCTTTTTGAGAGTAATAACCGCATTTTCTACTGTGTCAGAGCTCCTCCATGCACTTGAAACGGTACTAGGTATGTCTAGAATGTTCCATGATTGTTGCATGCCCCTTGCTGACATCTCTGAGGCACTCAAACCCAGTGCCTCAGTGGGGCTGGCTCCCACTCCGGAAACAGTCAGGCTCTGATTTTACCCAATACCAGAGTTTAGGCATGACCTATGAGTCTCTCCACACAGTTCTCCTGTGCATAACAATTGATCTGAATTGAGACACAAGATGAAACCAATTTGCCACCCCCAATTTCTTTGAACAAAGCATGGAAACAAATCTCAGCAACAATCAAAACTTCTGAACCTTCCAATCTATTTGCTCAGGGGCTTTCTGGCTTTCAAGCCTAATTTCTGGGAATACCTTCCAGGAGGGAAGCAAAACCACATCTTATTGGAGGTTGGTCAGGGGAGACAGTGTTGGTTACACTGCAGGCTTTCCAGCCAGAAGGGGAGTAATGGATACTAATTCTGACAGCTTGCTTCTTGCAGAAACACCAATAGTTGAGGAAGGAACAGCAAAGACGTCATTGGTCCATGCAATGGTTATGGCACATGTTAAATACAGTCAGCACTATCCCAAGTATACAGAGAAGCTCTGATGGGGTAGAGAATGCAGTTAATGCTCTCAAGCAGCACTTCCTCCTGGGGGACAAAATTATTTGTTCTTTTTGAACCACCAGAGCTGCCTCTGGGTCTGCTAAGAAAGATGACTGGAAGCTGTTCAGAAAGACAACTTAACCTTCCTCCCACTGGGCAACTTCAGTTACCACAAGCTTAGACAGAGATGTATAAGCTGTCAAATACCGCAAAACTAATTCTAAATCTCTGAACCAAGCAAGATTTCCAGAAGCATAAATAGCCAGCCTCGTTTTGCTTTCAAACCGTTTATAAAAGGACAGACAAATCTTTCTCTCCCCCTACTCACACAGAGGAGAAAGATAAAACTGGATTTGCCACCAACTGTGCCAAATTCAACATTTGGTCAGTTCTTTCAAGTACAAGCATTTTTCTGAACACTCAGCTCTGAGGGTATAATCAAATGAAATAGATTTACTTCTGAATGAATCAACTTTATTTTGGGAGGGGTGTTAAATGTACTTGGCCTAGGTCAACATTTACATTATATCCACTGGTAGATTTTAAAGGACTACTGAGTACATTCATATTTCACTGTCCTTGGAGTCCTAATGTAAGAGGAAAAAGCAAGAAATGCAGAACATGGCTCCATCCTCAAAACCATTGCTGCACAATTACGTGACATTTTAATGTTTTATTTATCCATATACTATTAGCAGAGACAAATATATGGCAGACTGTAATAAACAGACATACTGAATAACATCAAACAATCAAACAGAAGGTTTTGGGTTGTGAAGAAAAGCCAAAAATATCAATGAGGACTATAGACTCAGAGGAAAGAAGAAACTTGGGATGCATGCTGAGTTGAAAGGGGAAAAAACAGGAAGGTGGGCTGTTGAACAAGTTGCCCAACAGATATATGTGTGCCTTCATTGAGCACATTCAGAAAGTCTTAGTTGATGCTGTACGCCTTACATTTATACCTACCACACTCTTCCCAAGGAGAGAGTCAACGATAGAACAGATTGGCAAATCCTGAAAGAAATATCATTCAAATGAGTAAAGACATCTTTCCAAACATCAGAAGTCCCAAATCACTTCTCTGCAACATTCAGAAAGATTTACTCTAGAACACAAAATGGTAGCAACTAATTCCAACTTTCATATCTGAGTACTATAATTTCTATATTCCCCTGGGAGTTATTCTACCACACTTTTATTTTATTGCTATGTTTGGTTTTATGCTCAGCATGAAAACCTAAGACTTCATGCCACCAAATTCCATGGTGCTGATTCACTATTTTATACCTCAGCTAACCCCTCTGGGAAAAGTACTATTGAGATATATTCCTGTTAGAGAGAGCTATGATTTTGCTAATCAGCACAAAGCCCCTTGCTGAACAAAAGACATGTGTTTGAGTGTGTATATTATGCATTCTTGGCTTACCTGGAAGGCTTTCTATACAATAAGAACTAAGGAAAGTGTTAGTTCATTCAGAAAGTCAGTCAAAAGCAGCTGTTGATTTCAAACAGTGAGAGCAACTGGATGAGGTATGGAATTTAAATGAATTGTTTGAAATTTCATCAATGGGGTACATTTAATGAGAGTGGGAGCATGCATAAAGAAGACTTAATTATATTTAGCTCAACTTCTTGAAATGGAGATCTAAAACCAGAATGACATGATATATATTTTAAGCCCTAGATAAAAGTAAATACAATTTTAAAAAATGATATTATGCTTAATTTTGATCAGAGTACAACAGGAAAGACATATTTACATATAGGTTCCTCATTTTAACAAACACAAATATTCATAGGAAAGTGTCCACAGTAGTGAAATGTTCAGAAACTGCACCACATGAGAAATGGGGAGGAAATTTACCTCATTTTAATCCTGGGAGGATGGCTTCAGGAAAGTAGTACAGGTATTGATCGACTTACCACCTGTGCAACTTACGACCATTCGACTTTACGACCACAATCGCTAGCCACGACTGCTCCGCGTCTGGCAGCACAAACGTTGCCCAGCTGGGCGTACGACAGTGCGGACCAGCTTCCGGCAGCACTACCATCTCCACATGCACCATTTCAACTGTACATATAGCCTACTCAACTTACCACCAAATCGTGTTACAACCAATCCGCAGTCCCAACCGTGGTCATAAGTCGAGCACTAGCTGTATCCTTCAATAACTGAAGAACGGCTTTGTGGCTGCAAACTCATTCTGTGTTGTTCTATGAGGGCAGAAGCCATGAAGAAGTGAGCACGATGATGGGGTTTTCAAGCTGCTAGAACTGCAGAGTGATGGAATCAGTGTGGCAGAAGCAGAACAAGATGGGACAAAAAAGGGAAATAGCTCAAAGAGTAAGGAACTGAATGAGGAATTGTGTTACACACCAGACCCAAATCTCTACATAAAAGGAATCAAAACCAGGGGAACTTTTTTTTCCCAATAGAGTTTATTTTTTCAGAACAGTTACAGATGTCCAGAAAAATTAAGATTGGAGTTCTGGTATACCCCACACCCAGTTTCCCTTATTATTAACCACTTACATTTGTTATAATTAATGAACCAACATTGATATCATATTTTTAATAACTGAAAATTTGTAGCTACTCAGATTTGCTTAGTTTTTCCTTATGTCCTTTTGCTGTTCCAGGATCCTGTCAGGATACTACCTTACACTCACATCATGTCCTTTTAGGATCCTCTTAGCTGTGAATGCTTCTCTTGTTTTTCTCATTTTTGATGACCTTGACAGTTGTGAGGAGTACTCGTCAGATATTTTGTAGGATGTGCCTCAAATAGGATTTGTCTGTTATTTTTCCTCATAATTAGACTGAGATTGTGGGCTTTGGGGGAAAAACCACAGAGGTGAAGTGCCATTTTCATCACATTATGGTTTCTCACTGCTGATGTTGGCCCTGATCACCTGGCCATGGGTGTTTTGTTGGGTTTCTTCACTGTAAAGTTATCCTTCCCTCCTTCCTTTCCATATTGTACTCTTTGAAAGGAAGTCACTATGAGAAGTATACAAGTAAGAGTAGAGGTTTATGCTCCCTTTCTTAAGAATGGAGTATTTACATGATTTATTTATAATTCCTTTTTTTGACTAGATAAAGAAAATATGGCACATATACACCATGGAATAATATGCCAAAAAAAAGAATGAGTTCATGTCCTTTGCAGGGACATGAATGAAGCTGTAAACCATCATTCTCAGCAAACTGACACAAGAACAGAAAACCAAACACTGCATGTTCTCACTCATAAGTGGGTATTGAACAATGAGAACACATGGACACAGAGAGGGGAACATCACATGCCGGAGTCTGTTGGGGGATGGTGGGCTAGGGGAGTGATAACGGGTGCGGAGGTTGGGAAGGATAACATTAGGAGAAGTACCCAATGTAGGTGATGGGCAGATGGAGGCAGCAAACCACCATGGCATGGTATACCTATGTAACAATCCTGCAAGATCTGCACATGTACCCCAGAACTTAAAGTATTTTTAAAAATTTAGAATTCTTTTAAAAGGGACATTTTTTCTTCTCCATCAATTATTTATTTATGTAGTCATTTTCAGTATGGACTCATGCATATTTATGTTTCACTTGGGTTACAATCCAATACTGCTGTATTTTATTGCTCAAATTGTTCCAGCTTTGGCCATTGGAAGTTCTTTCAGTTGGGTTCGGTGTCCCTCTGTTCCTCTGACATAATCCCATCATTGTAAGTTTCGTTTTAATTTTTAAGCACTTCCTTACTTTCTGATATTGCAAGATGCTTCAGGCTCATCTTGTTTGTCTCCTGCCTCAATATTATAATCAGCCATTTCTCCAAGGAATCCTGGTTCTTTTTAATGGTTCCTATAATGGTATTATAGACCAACATCTGGATTCTAGGTATGTTAATTGCTGCTGGGATGCTGTACTTTCTAGCCCCACTCAGCTGACAGAACAAAGAATTATATATGTATAGACTAAAGTATGCATATATATTTATCCATGAATATTACTGATCTGTATTAAGCTAAATATAAATTCATACTGATGTATCCAACTCTAATGAATGACCATGTGGACCATTCCAGCCTCTTCCCCTTGCTTATCTGTAACCTCCCGCTTTAATAGTGAGGGACCTGACTCCCACACTTCTACTGTGCACTTACTTAATTGTTCAATTGCAGTATACATGTGTAGCAGTACCTGGATTATTAATCTGTTCCCCATAAGGAACAACTTTATCAAATAGCATACAGTGCTTATTTAAATTTCTTTTGACTTCAGTCTTATAGACTGTACTTCTAGACTAAAGTTAAATAGGTCAGCGCCTATTCTACCCCTGTCACTGACGTAGTTTTGTATATTTACACTCTTATCTCAGTCTGAATTCCTTCCTGGGATCCCTGGACCTCCTAATTATTATTTTTTATTTGTCTACTTGAGGTTCTCTTTTTGGGCTATAAAATTCTATAAACTTTGAAAATAATGTCATGTATTGTTGTGTATCTAACATTATGGTATCATACAGAATAGTTGTATTGTTCTAAACATCTATTGTGCTTCACCTGTTTAACCTCCTACTCCTCCCCCTGAACCATGAATCTCATGTTTACTACCTCTATATTTCACGTTTACTACCTCTATAGTGTGTCTTTTTCAGAATGTGATATAATTGGAATATTTTCCAATTATATGTATGAATGTAGTCTTTTCAGACTGACTTTCTTCATTTAGCAATGTGTATTTAAAGTCTATCCATAGCCTTTTGTGACTTGATAGCTCATCACTTTTTAATCAGTGAATAAATGTCTGTCTGTTCACCTTTTGAATGATCTCTTTGTGGCTTCCAGTTTTTGTCAATTATGAATAAAGCTGCAGTAACACTTTCTTGCAAGACTTTCCGTCGACATTAGTTTTTAAATAAATAAGAAGATGATGGCTGAATTATATAGTAAGACTATGTTTAGCTTTGTAAAACACTGACAAACTCTTTTCAAACAGGTCATATTTCATCCCCATCAGCAATGAGTGAGAACTCTTGCTGCTTTGCTAGGATTTTCTTTTTGGGTTTGCTTGTTTTCTATTTAGATAGGTATGTGGTAGTATCTCATTGTTTTAATGTAAAGTTCCTTGATAAACAATTTTGAAATTTCATTCGCTTGGTTATTTTCTATCTGTATATCATCTTTGATGATGTGTCTATTCAGATCTTTTGCCTGTTTTTAAATTGTATTGTTTGTTTTCCTATTGTTGAGCTTTAAGTGTATTTGCATTTTGAATGCAAGTTCTTTATCACATATATGTTTTGTAAATATTTTGCCCAGTCTGTTGCTATCTTTTTATTCTTTTTTTCTTTTTTTTTTT
>NW_016107589.1:2096540-2165393 GCF_001604975.1 Cebus imitator | reverse complement strand
GTCTCACTCTGTTGCCCAGGCTGCAGTGTACTGCCATAATCTCAGCTCACTGCAACCTCTGCCTCCTGGGTTCAAGCGATTCTCCTGCCTCAGCCTCCCAAGTAGCTGGGATTATAGGCACATGCCACCTAATTTTGGCTTTTAAAAGTAGAGACAGGGTTTCACCATGTTGGCCAGGATGGTCTCCATCTCCTGACCTCGTGATCCACCCCCCTCAGCCTGCCAAAGTGCTGGGATTACAGGCGTGAGCCACTGCACCCAGTCTTATTTTAATACTGTCTGTCACGAAGTAAAAGATTTTGACCTTAATAAAATACAACTTATAATTTTTTTTTCTTTCATGGATCATGCTTTTTTATTACCTCTAATCACCAAACCCAAGATTACCTAGGTTTTCTTCTCTATTTTCCTCTAGAAGCTGTATAATTTTGTAGTTTATATTTAGGTCTACAGTCCATTTAGTTAAGTGGTGTATTGCCATTTCTAGATGTTTTTTGCATTTACATTCAATTGTTCCAATACTATTTGTTGAAAAGACTGTTTTTTCTCCATTGAATTTCTGAATTTTATATTTGTATATTTGTATGTTCCTTCTTGTACGATGAGAATGACTATTCTACAAATAGGCACACTGAGAACTCTGGTTCTCAGTATCAATATGGTTACTCATTGCTCAAATCTACAATGCAGTAATTAGTGGTTTCAAAGTTACTACACCAATGCCAGTACCAAAACAAATCTCCTAAGTAGAGTTCAAGGTTTCTTTGTTGTTCTTTTTGTCTTTAAAATAAATCTCAACTATAGCATCTAGTGGTATATTCAAGAGTTACTTGAACAAATTCTGCTTTTCTCTCATATGCTTTTGATAGCTATTTGATATTAACATAGGATCAATAGTCTGTGTTTAAATTTCATTTTAGCTTTCCTCCATCTTTATTTATTTATTTGCTTATTTACTTGTTATACTTTAAGTTCTGGGGTACATGTGTCGCTCATGCAGGTTTGTTACATAGGTATACACATGCCATGGTAGTTTGCTGCATCCATCCCCACCTACATTAGGTATTTCTCCTAATGCTATCCCTCCTCAATCCCCGCAACTCCTGCTATCACTCCCCTAGCCCCCCACCCCACAACAGGCCCCAGTGTGTGATGTTCCCCTCCCTGTGTCCACGTGTTCTCATTGTTCAACACTTATGAGTGAGAACATGTGGTGTTTGGTTTTCTGTTCTTGTGTCAGTTTGCTGAGAATGATGGTTTCCAGCTTCATTCATGTCCTTGTAAAGGACGTGAACTCATCCATTTTTTTGTCTGCATAGAATTCCATGGTGTATATGTGCCACATTTTCCTTACCCAGTCTGTCTTCGATGGGCATTTAGGTTGGTTCCAAGTCTTTGCTATTGTAAACAGTGCTGCAATGAACATATGTGTGCGTGTGTCTTTATAATGGAATGTTTTATAATCATTTGGGTATATATTCACTAATGGGATTGCTGGGTCAAATTGTATTTCTGTTTCTAGATCCTTGAGGAATTGTCACATTGTCTTCCACAATGGTTGAACTAATTTACACTCATACCAACAGTGTAAAAACATTCCCATTTCTCCATATCCTCTCCAGCATCTGTTGTCTCCTGAGTTTTTAATGATTGCCATTCTAACTGGTGTGAGATGATATCTCAATGTGGTTTTGATTTGCATTCCTCTAATGATCAGTGATGATGTGCTTTTTTTCATATGTTTGTTGGCTGCATAAATGTCTTCTTTTGTAAACTTTCTGTTCGTATCCTTTGCCCACTTTTTGATGGGTTTGTTTTTTTCTTATAAATTTGCTTAAGTTCTTTGTAGATTTTGGTTGCTAGCCCTATGTCAGATGAGTATATTGCAAAAAAATTTTTCCCATTCTGTGGTTGCTGGTTCACTCTAATGATTGTTTCTTTTGCTGTGCCAAAGCTCTTAAGTTTAATTAGATCCCATTTGTCTATTTTGGCTCTTGTTGCCAGTGCTTTTGTTGTTTTAGTCATGAAGTCCTTCCCTATGCCTATATCCTGAATAGTATTGACTGGTATTTTCGAGGTTATCTTCTAGGGTTTTTACGGTGTTAAGTCTTATGTTTAAATCTTTAATCCACCTGGAATTAATTTTTGTATAAGGTGTAAGGAAGGGATCCCATTTCAGCTTTCTGCATAAGGCTAGTCAGTTTTCCCAACGCCGTTTATTAAGTAGGGAATCCTTTCCTCCTTGCTTGTTTTTGTCAGGTTTGTCAAAGATTAGATGGTTGTAGATATGTGGCATTACTTCTGAGGCCTCTGTCCTGTTCCATTGGTCTATATTTCTGTGTCAGTACTGGTACCATGCTGTTTTGATTGCTATAGCCTCGTAGTATAGTTTGAAGTCAGATAGCGTGATGCCTCCCACTTTGTTAGGATTGTCTTGGCTATGTGGGCTCCCTTTTAGTTCCCTATGAAGTTTAAGGTGGTTTTTTTCCAATTCTGTGAAGAAAGTCAATGGTAGCTTGATGGGGATAGCATTGAATCTGTTAATTACTTTAGGCAGTATGGCCATTTTCATGATATTGATTCTTCCTAATCATGAGCATGAAATGTTTTTCCATCTGTTTTTGTCCTCTCTTATTTCCTTGAGCAGTGGTTTGTAGTTCTCCTTGAAGAGGTCCTTCACATTCCTTGTTAATTGTATTCAGAGGCATTTTCTTCTCTTTGTAGCAATTGTGAATGGGAGTTCACTCATGATTTGACTCTCTGTTTGTCTGTACAGGTGTATAGGAATGCATGTGATTTTTGCACATTGATTTTGTATCCTGAGACTTTGCTGAAGTTGCTTATCAGTTTAAGGAGATTTTGGTCTGAGACAATGGGGTCTTTTAAATATACAATAATGTCATCTGCAAATAGCGACAATTTGGCTTCCTCTTTTCCTAATTGAATACCCTTTGTATCTTTTTCTTTCCTGATTGCCCTGGCCAGAACTTCCAATACTACGTTGAATAGGAGTGGTGATAGAGGACATCCTTGTCTTATACCAGTTTTCAAAGGGAATGCTGCCAGTTTTTGCCCATTCAGTGTGATATTGGCTGTGGGTTTGTCATAAATAGCTTTTATTATTTTGAGATACGTTCCATTGATACCTAGTTTATTGAGAGTTTGTAGCATAAAGTGCTGTTGAATTTTGTCGAAGGCCTTCTCTGCATCTATTGAGATAATCATGTGGTCTTTGTCTTTGGTTCTGTTTATGTGCTGGATTACATTTATAGATTTGTAGATGTTGAACCAGACTTGCATCCCTGGGATGAAGCCGACTTGATGATGATGGATAAGCTTTTTAATGTGCTGTTGGATTCAGTTTGCCAGTATTTTATTGAAGATTTTTGCATCAGTGTTCATCGTGGATATTGGCCTGAAAGTTTCTTTTTTAGTTTTATCTCTGCCAGGTTTTGGTATCAGTATGATGTTGGTCTCATAAAATGAGTTAGGGAGGATTCCCTCTTTTTGTATTGTTTGGAATAGTTTCAGAATGAATGGTACCAGCTCCTCTTTGTACATTTGGTAGAATTCGGCTTTGAACCCATCTGGTCCTGGACTTTTTTTTGGTTGGTAGGCTATTAATTTCTGCCTCAACTTCAGCCCTTGTTACTGGTCTATTCAGGGATTCAACTTCTTCCTGGTTTAGCCTTGGGAGGGTATAAGCATCCAGGAATTTATCCATTTCTTCTAGATTTACTGATTTATGTGCATAGAGATGTTTGTAGTAATCTCTGATGCTAGTTTGTATTTCTGTGGAATTGGTGGTGATATCCCCTTTATCATTTTTTTATTGCATCTATTAGATTCTTCTCTCTCTTCTTTTTTATTACTCTGGCTAGTGGTCTATTTTGTTGATCTTTTCAAAAAAAACTACCTCTAGATCTACTGGTTTTTTGAAGGGTTTTTTGTGTCTCTATCTCCTTCAGTTCTGCTCTGATCTTAGTTATTTCTCGTCTTCTGCTAGGTTTTGAATTTGTTTGATCTTGCTCCTCTAGTTCTTTTAATCGTGATGTTAGGGTGTCAATTTTAGATCTTTCCTCACTTCTCATGTGAGCTTTTAGTGCTATAAATTTCCCTCTAGACACTACTTTAAACGTGTCCTAGAGATTCTCGTATATTGCCTCTTCATTCTCATTGGTTTAGAAGAACATCTTTATTTCTGCCTTCATTTCATTATTTAGCCAGTAGTCATTCAGGAGCATGTTGTTCAGTTTCCATGTAGTTGTGCTTTGAGTGAGTTTCTTAATCCTAGGTTCTAATTTGATTCCACTGTGGTCTGAGAGACTGTTTGTTATGATTTCTGTTCTTTTGCATTTGCTGAGGAGTGATTTACTTCCAATTATGTGGTCGATTTTAGAGTAAGTGTGATGTGGTGCTGAAAAGAGTGTATATTCTGTGTATTTGGGGTGGAGAGTTAATTTATTTTGATGATTTGGCATACGTAAAACATTAGTATGGAATCAAAGGAAAACTGTAAAAAGGATATAGTCAGAAAGACTCCAATTTCTTCCCTTGCTCCTATACTATATTCCTACTAATTCTTCTACGTTACTAATCACTTGTCATAGTTGGGTTTATTTGACTCCTCCAAATCTCACGTTGAAATTTGATTCTCAGTATTGGAGGTGGGCTTAATGAAAAGTTTTTGGGTCATAGGGATACATCACTCATAAATAGATTAATGCCATCCCAGAGTGGTGGGGGTGAGTGAGTTCTCACCCTGTTAGTTCCCTCAAGAGCTGATTGTTAAAAAGAGACTGATATCTCTCCCTGATCCTTCTTGCTTCCTCTTTTACCATGTGACTCCTACACACTCTGGCTCCCGTTCACCTTCCACCATGAGTAGAAGTAGTTTGAGAATCTCAATAGAAACAGATGTTGGTACTATGCTTCTTGTACAGCCTACAGAACCATAAGCCAAGCAAATGTCTTTTCCTTATAAATTTCCCACCCTAGGTATTCCTTTATAGCAGCACAAATGGACTAAGACATTAGGTAACTAATTTTATTGGTTTCTGGTTTATCCTTCCAGTGTTTCTTTTTGCAAAATAACACACACACACACACACACACACACACATACATACACACACACACACACACACAGAGAGAGAGAGAGAGAGAGAGAGAGAGAGAGAGAGAGAGAGAATTTTTTTTTTAATGTATTTATTTTACTTTAGGTGAATACTATATCTGGCATGTCTCCCCATGTTATCCCTCCCCACCCTCCCCTCCCTCCCCATCCCCCATTGTCTCTTCCCTACCCCCCTCAACTATCCCCTGTGTGGGATGCTCCTCTCCCTGAATCCACATGTTCTCATTGTTCAACACCCACTTATAAGTGAGAACATACGGTGCTTGGCTTTCTGTTCTTGGGTCAATTTGCTGAGAATGATGGTTTCCAGAATCATGCAAGTCCCTACAAAGGACACGAACTCATCGTTTTTTATGGCTGTGTAGTATTCCATTTTCTTTGTCCAGTCTATCATTGATGGGCATTTGAGTTGGTTCCAGGTCTTTGTTATTGTACACAGGGCAGCAATGAACATACGTGTGAATGTGTCTTTATAGTAGAACCATTTATAGTTCTTTGGGTATATACCCAATAGTGGGATTGCTGGGTCAAATGGAAGTTCTATTTCTAGATCCTTGGGAAATCGCCACACTGTCTTCCACAATGATTGAACTAATTTACACCCCCACTAACCATGTAAAACTGTTCCTATTTCTCCACATCCTCTCCAGCATCTGTTGTCTCCAGATTTTTTTATGATCGCCATTCTAACTGGCGTGAGATGATATTTTTTAAATTATCTGTTTGGATTCTTTAAAAGTCTTTAATTTTTTTAGAGCAGCTTTGGGCTCACAGCAAAATTCCAAGAATGATTTCCCATATAGCCACTGCCCCTATACATGCAACATCCCTGAGTATCAACATTCTCATCAGAGTGGTCTATGTGTTAAAATTGACGAACACATTATAATCAATCAAAGTCTATAGTTTATATTAGAGTCAGCTCTTGGTGTTTTACCTTCTATGGTTTTGGACAAGTGTATAATGATGTATATCCACCCTTATAGTATCTTATGGAGTATTTTCACTGCTCTAACACTTTTCCATGCTCTGCCTATTCATCTCCTCCACCTCCAACTCCTGGCAAGCAGTAATCTTTCTTCTGTCTTCATAGTTTATCTTTTCCAGAATGCTATATAGTTGGAATCATAAAATATGTAACATTTTCAGATTGGCTTCTTTAGGTAATATTATGCAGTTAAGCTTCCTCTGTGTCTTTTCATGGCTTGATACTTGTTTGTTTGTTTGTTTGTTTGTTAACACTGAATAATATTCCATTGTCTGGATGTACCATAGTTGACTTACCCATTTGCCTACTTAAGGACATCTAGGTTCTTTCTAAATTTTGGCAGTTATAAATAAACCTGCTTTAAACATCCATTTGCAAGTACTTGTGTGGACACAAGTTTTCAACTCCTTTGGGCAAATACCAAGGAGATTTATTTTAACATAAAAGGTAATATACTATATATAATTTTTTGCATTATATTTTTTTCGCTTAAAGATACATATCCTGAAAATTATGCCAGATCATTTCACAATTATCCTTATTTATTTCTATGGATGCATATCATTTCACTGTATGAAAATACCACCAGTATTTTATTCTAATATTATCTAATATTCTATATCTAATATTCTAATATCTAATATTTTATATCTAATATTAATAATTCTATATCTAATAATATTAATTCTATATCTAATATTAATAATTCTATATCTAATAATATTCTATATCTAATATTCTAATATTATACTTAATTCTAATATTTTCTATAATAACTTTTCAGTGAATAATATTGCTCATATGAGTGTTTGGTTTTGATATTATTGAGAATCAATCTTCAGGATAAATTCTTAGAAGTGAGATTGCTAAATTGAAGAGTTTCTCAGCTTTTGTCTTCCCTTGACATGAATGCTTAGACTCAATTTTGAAAGCAGGGGTTTTTTTGCATTTTTTATTTGTTTGTTTGTTTTGCTTTGCCTTTGTATTGTGGAGGGGTGGGGAAGAATTTAAGAATATTTTGTTTAAGCAAAACTGTCAAGGCTGAGGCAATGGAGAATTAAACTCTTACATGTATTAACTTATCTGTGTGTATAACAGCATCGAGAGGAAGGCTTCAAACTGGAAAATAAGAAGAAATTTGATTTATTCTTATTCTGGACATAAGGAAAAACACAAACAAAAACCAAGATATAAATACCAGCAGGGATGCCACATTGCCAACTCCATAAGATGCTACTCATATGTCATAAGATTTTAATAGTGTCCTCGAGGAGTTATAAAACATGACAGCTCCTGGAACTTGGACTCTAGAAGGGAAAGACTTGTTTAGACCTTTGATATTTGGGTACTAAAGGGAAGGCAAACCTGGAGATGTCAGGTGCATCTGGACAACAACAACAGCAAAAGTTTGTTTCTGAGCAATTGGATCAAATCAACACAGCTTAACTTTCATTTATTTGGCACATACTGTATACAGGGTTTTTCAGGATACAGGGAAAACAAGCACTCAGTGAGTACTTGCTACATGCCATAGTCTATAATGTTAATTATTTCGGGTAGTACTAACAAGTTTGTAAGTTAGGTTATATTCATATCCCCATTATCAAGATGGGGAAACTGAGATTCAGAGTGCTTTCACTTATGTCAGAACAACCTATTTTCAAAGTTCAGTTCAGCTACTTCTGAGCTATATAGACTCGGTAATTTAGTTAACCTGAGACTCAGTTTCCTCAGTTGTAACAAAGGAGATAATTGGAACATTAGCAACACAGTCTAGAGCAGTCTCAAAGAGCAGCATCAACATTTCCTAGGAACTTTTTAGAAATGCATATTCTCAGGCCCAACTACAGAATCAAAACTGGGCAGGGTGGAGGAGAGGGTGATTAGGACCCAGCAATTTATGTTTCCATGAGCCTTTCAGGGGATTCCAAAGCATGTTCGATTTGGAAGACTGGTGGTGTAGAGTAAGGATGAGGATTCTGGAGTCTGAATCCATGGTTTAGAGCCCTGGCATTGATTCACTGTTATACTTTTTGGTCGTGTTATTTTGTTTACGAAATCTCTAGTTACTTAATCCATCCACATCTGAGTTCACTCATCTGTAAAATGGAAATAATAACTGTATCTGCTTTGTTGAGATTGTTGTAAGGATTAAGTTGTGAATGAACATAAAATGCAACAGTGCCTGGCACATACTGAGTGTTGTAGTGAGTACTTTATAGCTGTTTGTTTAAAAGAATAAATAAAAATGATGTTTGTTTGGGGAATTTGGGTAAAGTATGTAAATTGTGCTTGGCACATAATAAGTGCTCAACAAATGTTAACAATTATTGTCATTAGTAGCCATAATGTCCTAATAACTTGTTCTAAAGTCCCACAGCCTCTAAAGGACAGGGATGAGCTCTCTGCATTTTATACCTTCACCATACATACAGTGTAATCCACATGAGCACAGTCTTTGTTTTCAAGTGGAGGTGAAAATTAAAAAATCCAAACTAGGCAGGTAGGCATCAGGGTAGAGATAAACCCAGGAGCCCTGGGCAGTTGCAAATATTGCTGCAAGAAGCTCGATGTTGGTCTCGGAGGGATGACATCAGTATGGGGGAAGAAGTGGAGGGAGGAGGCTGATGGCTGCTGGGTCAAAATTAAAAGGGACACACGATTTCAGCTGGAAACACGCAAAACATCATTAATTCGAAATTGCCGAGCAAATTCAATGGCTGGTATTGCTGTGCTGATATGTTAATAATAATTCAGCAGTTAGAGACAAGCCTGGGCTATTAGCATTCAAGGCCACTTAAATTTTAAAGAGTCAATTTATGGAAAGTTTTAATTAGCTCTGGATTGTAACTAACATTCTCTTTAAAACTGTTGTGGGCGTTTGATGATGTCTGGATTCCAGTGGATGGAAATGAGAGCTGGATTTTACTCATTGCTCTCACGGTCTGTCCAAGGCAGTTCATCTTTTCTGGGCCTTGGCATGAATGCTGTGTAACCAGGCATTACACCCACCAGAGAATTCAGGCCTGCATGTCCTCTAATCCTCTGTGGAAAAGGAAAAGGGAGCTGGGCCCTTCAAGGAGGAAGGTTTGTCTGATCCTCAACTGCAACCCCTGCTTCCCTCCTGCTGTAGCTTACCCCTCTTCTTCTGAAGCCCAGATGCCCTGCTTGTCCCTCAGGGCAGTCTCCTGAGTACAGCTGCACACTCCAGTTTCGTGCTGTCCCCTCTTATCTCCCTCCTAAATTCCTGCCCAGCAGGCCCAGCTGTTCATCTTTCTTCTTTGCAGCACGGTGCAGTGAAACTAACAGCAGGATTCTGGTGGACCTAGGTTTGAAAACTGGCTTTGCCACATATAAGCTATACACCTTAGGCTCATTAATTCTCAGACTCAGGTTTTTCATCTGTAAAATTGGGGAAAAAAAACACCTAACAGTGTTACTGTGAGGATACCCAGTGTCTGGCACATAGCAAGTATTCAAGGAGAATTTTATCATCATCTAATCACTTTCAATCACTCTAACATTTACTTCGGTTCTGCCTGCGTTCATCTTAAATTATTCCTTCATGTCCTCCCTTTGACCCCTGAGAACAAGGATCTGGATGACATCTTTGAATACTCTCCCACTGCTCCCCCACCTAGTTCCCTGCACGCTAATCAAATCTCCCTGTTGACTGGCAGATCTGGGTACAGGACCTGAGCACCCTTGCTCATGGTGGAATTGGAGGATTATAAAATGACTCCAATGGTGTAGTACTTAAGCTGAAAGAAAAATAATCATTCAAATTTGAGCTCTAGAACTTTAAGATCCATGCTGACTGTGGTGATGGGGGAAGCCCAGGTGTGAGAAATGATTTGTGCCATTTCTGCAGCTGCTTATGTTACTTGCGGTCAGAGAGGCTCACAGGGAGTCAAGAGAGTTGGAGGAAGTAAAATGAATCTCACCCACACCTATGATTGGGCAGGGGGAAGCAGAGAGCTGAATAAAGAAGTTAGTAAATGGACATCAACCGGTAGGGAATGTCTTGGCCTCTGACAGCTGTCCTGAATGAGATCCTGAGGCTTTGGCTGGCAGAGCAGAAAGAAGGGAAAACCAGGGTGGGGACAGAAAAAGACAGGGAGCATTAAAACTCACCCCTGGCTGGCATCTTTGAAGGAGCTAGCTGGGCTGTTTCTGTGCAGTGACCATCCCTGAGCTTCTTCTCTGCAGTGGACCTCCTCCCACCTCACAACTGGTTGCCCATTTCTGGCCACCTGCCTGTGTTAAATGCAGTCTTTTTTCCTGCTTGGCTGTGAGTTCCTTGTGACTTAAAGCTCTGATTTTTTTCTTTTTAGATTTTGAATTCTGGATGCCTACTCTGTGCCTGGACCATAGTGAGGAAATGGTAAGTGGAAATATAAAGAGAATATAATCTTTGGAATTTTCCAGACGTCAGTTTGAATTCAGGCTCCAGCATCTATCTGCTTGTCTAGTTATATCAGACAAGCCACTTCGCCTCTTTGCTTTAGTTTCTTATCTGTAAAATGGCCAAAATGAGGCTTATCTTTCAGCTGTGAGATCTCTCTCTTGAGGCACATGTAACATATTACCTGCTCATGAATGGCAGTGATTTGGTGCTCAATCTAATTGGTGGCTCAGGTAAGATCTTGGCCTAGAACATCCAGTAAGTTCAAGGGATGACAACTAACCTCAAAGACAAAAGCTCTTCAATTTTGCAGCTAATTTAGTCCAACCATCTTTAGCTAATTCAATCAGTTCTCATTCACCAGTGGATAAATTGTGCTCATCATGGGCTTAACCATGCAACTAATATGGTTTTGAGATTGATTTATTAACAGAGCCCTAATTAAAGCTAAATAAATGAGATAAATCTATAAGTCTCTAAGTTCAACTAGCAATCCAGAAACTACCAGTGGCAATATTCAGTTACCTACTTTATTTAGCAATATTTCAACAAATACTTATGTATCTACTCTGTGCATGTCAGGGATAAGACTATATCCTCTGTCAGCTGGATATTAAGAGAATATTAACTCAGCTATAGTAAGTCTGAGTAGAATATAACTAAGAAGGATGATCACTGTGGGGTCAGAGTTAGAGCAGAAAGTATAAGGCCAGAGATAGAGCCAAGCTGAGAGAGGGACCAAAAGTCCAGGCCAAGAAGCCAATATTGCAAATATAGTTGCAAGAAACTCGATGTTGGTCTCAGAGGGATGATATCAGTGTGGAGAAAGCCGTGTGGGGAGGAGGCTGATGGCTGCTGGGTCAGAATTGAAAGGACACTCCAGACACACCCGGAGTCAAGATGATCACAAACAGCTAACAGAAGTGAGGACAGAGCAGGACGGGAGAAACAGAGATCTAAGAGTCTGAGACCAGCATCTGTGCATGGTGGGGAGGAAGGGCAGGAATCAGAAGGGAGAAGAGTGAACACGAGGGCTTCTTTTATAGGCTGGCTGCATTCATGTGTGTCTGGGTGAACTAACATGATTTACGAGGATCACATACATGTAGATTTGTTAGAATCACCACAAAATACTACATTCTTGAGCCAAATATGACCTGTTGATTTTACAGCTCTGAGCCTATCTGTTCTTCCTGCAGAAAGTGGGAAACTGCATAGACAAGCTAATATGTGCCTATTTTTTTTTTTTCATTTTAACTCTGGTCTCAGCGCTACGCCCATGTTGTCTAAATTTACTGCATACCCTATTTTCTGAGAAGAGCCATCTCATATACTTGTTTCGCTTCCTGAAACTTGATTTCCTGACATTGGCCCTGCTTCTTTTCCAACTTGCATAAAAACTCAATGTCCACTTTATTGTCCAATTCAAATTGGGCTTATCATTGTTTTCCTAATAAAAGTATTTATCAGGCTGCACCCAAAACATGACACCTCTGTTCCCTCTGGCAACTGTGGCTAAAAATAGAGATGGGGTATGTGATGGTTAATTTTATGTGTCAACTTGACTGGGCTAATGGGTGCCCAGATGGCTGGCAAACATTCTGGATAAGTCTGTACAGGTGTTTCCAGAAGAGATGAGCATTTGAATCAATAGACTGAGTAAAGAAGATCTGCCTTCACTGTAGGGTGAGCATTTCCAATCCACTGAGGGCCAACATAGAACAAAAAGGCAGAGGAAGGGCAAATCTGCTGTTTCTGCTTGAGCTGAGCCATCCTTCTTCTCCTGCCCATGGACATTAGCACTCCTGGTTCTCAAGCCTCCAGACTGAGACCAAGCCTTACATCTTCGGTTCCTGGCTCTCTAGTCATTGGGTTGGGCTTGGGCTGGAGCTATATCTCTGGCTTTTCTGGGCCTTCAGCTTGCAGATAGCAGATCATGGGACTTCTTGGCCTCTATAATTGCATGAACCAAAATCTTCCTAATAAATCTCTCTCTCTCTCTCTCTATATATATATATATATATATATACAAATATATATATAAATAAAATATATATACATATTTATTTATATATTTATATATAATATATATATATATATATATATTATATATAAATCCTATTATTGGTTCTGTTTCTCTGGAAAAGCCTGATTAATACAGGGCAGAATACTGCATCTTCCCCAGATGGTTTTAAATGAGCTTTAACCACCCCTCTCCACCCTCATGCAACCATAGCTCAGGCAAGGAGTTTGAACCTGCAATGCACTTTTTTTCTCCTTTTATATAATCAGTTGATATTTTCCTCTTTCAGCCCTGGAGTAGTTCTGCTTCACTCATTAGCTAACAGAGCTTATTTTACCTACCTAAGATCTTTACATCTCAGGTTCTTAGTCTTGCCCAGAGGGATGTCTGCTATTTAAAGGAAATAGAGGGTTGTATGATCCCATTGCTGTCTTCAGTTCTGGAAAATAAGGTTTGGGAAGGGCTGTCAGTTCAGGATGGTCCCAATAAAAGTTCCATGAGAAAATAAAAGTATACTCCAATGATGTGTCTTGGAATTCAATCGGCTTCTGAATACATCTTAAATTTCTTTTGATGCATGACTTGGTTAAACTTAGTTGAGAATGTTGTTGACCAGAAATTATATTCCACTACTGAAATGCTGACGGCACTCGGGGAACTGGTGGGATCCTTGGAAAAGGTTGACAGAAGGCCTCAAACTCTCTAATTCTTCACACTCTTTTTGAGCTTTTGTTTTCTTCTATGAAAAAGAAGTAACTTTCCTTCTTGAGTCCCATTGTAGAAATTCTACCTATAAAAGGAAGATTTTCTAATAGCAGATCAGTTTCCCAATTAATTGTGTTTACATCAGAATCAAAGTGAAGGTAAGGGGAGAAAGCAATCATCAGTTTGCAAGGAAGTCAGTGTCTTCCTCGTCCGGCTTCAGCTCAAAAGGTTGTCCCTGGCCCAGAAGCAGCTGGCTCATAGAGGGACACTTGCATAGCACCACAGTTGTTAGATATCAGCCATGGAGCCATTAATGCCACCTATTTAATTATTCTGAAACAAGAATGAACTTTTTCTTCTAACTCATATGTCATGGAGTGTTTGAGGAATAGAAAACCTCATAGGAAAACATTTTCTTAGTGGGTCTCCTTAATGGATGGGCGTTTGGAATCCTCTCACATGTACCCTAACCCCTTTGTTTTGAGTTATAAGGCAACTCCTTGAACAAAGGATTTGCTGAAATATTTTTTTAGCTAATTATTGAAGTTGTCCCCATGATTGTTCCCTCTCAACTGCTGAAAACCATCCCAATAATACTGTATCTCAGCTCATATACTTCTAATCTAAACTCAGAATGAATTTTTAGAAAAAGTATGTTTAGAAGTAGGTTTTTGACATTTTCAAATATTACAATTTGGAACATTTTTTTTCTGTATCAAATGCACAATGGCAGAATGTACCCCTAATCTCAAAACTTCCATCTTGATACATAATTATCAAGAGTCAAAGTGGTTATTATTAGTCAAGCTTCACAATTAAAACCCTCTCTTTGATGAACTTTTGAACTAAAATGCCGTTATCTTCTAAAACCTCAATCATCTATGATAATGAAGCTCTCAATTAATTCCTTTGTTATTCACAAAAAGATTAATAAGGCTAGTTCATAATTTTTTTAAGTATCCACATCTGTAAGAGGCATATCACATAAACCATATGTAACTAATCTCTTCCAAGAGAAACAAGAAACAGATTTGGACATATGTTTTATGGACAGCTAATGTTCCCCTACAATAATGGCTCATGCTAATTATTTTTCTTAAATTGATTATGCTTGCAACAAATTATTATCTTTATGACTATTTCTAGTTTTAGGAAAATGTTCATGAAATTAATGGTGGTTAGTCTAAATGACCTTGCACAGAGTTATTGTTTCAGATAAATGCCACATTAAGTGGATAATTGTTGTGATCTGATCCTCACTCTGCTAACAGCTTCTTCTGGTCCAGCTGTTCCTTTAGAAATCTTGAACAACATACTGAATCCTACCAGTATTAAGACTCTACTGGAACCTATTGATTGGATAAGTCCTTACATTTGTGTGGAATATTATCCTGGGAATTTTAACAACTTTGACTTAGGCAGCCAAGTGTGACCACATTGATGGCTTTTACCTATTTCAAGGTGGTGATCCACCATGAAAGCCAAAAAATGACTTACACTTTATTTGCCTGTTAGATTCCTAGCTAAAAAAAATTTTTTTGGTCATCTTCCTGTGAAAATTCTCCTAAAGTTCACAAGCTTCTTGGTCAAGAAAATCTTTCTTTGTAATTTAAACTTATTTTGTGTCATGTTTTATCCTAGTTGCAAAAATAACTAGGAACTAGGTTCTCAAGTTCTATTAATCATTGATAGACACACCATTGAGAGTGAAACTATTTATAGAGAAGTGAGATTCTTATAGCTAACAGTAGATACGGATTACCTGTTGCAGGCAGGCCCTGCAGGAGGCTTCTGAAGGGTCAGCTCAGTAGTCCCTTTTGTTGTGGTTGGGGAAACATCTCATGAAGTATTTAAGTCCAAATGAAATATAAGCTGAATGTCTGAATCTAGCCTCAGCAAAATGAACTTAGGATCCTAATACTTATCAGGCCTTCTTTTTTATCCCTAATATACCACAATGTTCAAAAGTATGTGAGGCATTCATTATGCTGGACCCCACAGGAAGGTTGTGAATGAGACAGCTCATTTCACCTGAGCAGTCTACTGAGGGATATCAAGTAGCAAACGACTATACAAGGCTATGGTGTGGATATGGTGTTGGAGGTGTATGGGCCTGTATAATCAGAGAGGTGCCCCTAAACCAGCTGGGGATTATGGAAGACTGCCTGGTAGGAGAGACATCCAGATAGAATTCTGAGAGATGAATAGTAGTCAAGAGAATGCAAGGTAAGCTGGGTGAGGTCTGAGAAGGCAGAGAGTTTCTTCTAGGTTCTAGACAATAGGTACAAATACATAAACTTCCAAAGACCAGGAAGACTACAGTATATTTTGAGAAGAGTAGTAGCTAATCCTGGGGAGGAAAAAAGTTTGCATTTTATACAGAAAGTGAGGAAGAGTCATAATAGGGTCTTAGGAGGGGAACAATGTTATCAGATGTGCGTTTTAGAAAATCCTCTGACAGCAACATGGACTATGGATTGAAGGAGGGGAGGGGAGACCCATAAATACGCTGGAAATAGTCTAGAGCTAAGAGTGGGGCTCACTTCAATCTGTCTCGTTCCGTGTTCTCTGCAAGTAAAATACACTTTGGGAACAAACTCAACAACTCAAGGGTATTTTCAATTATTATTTGCAATAACATAATCTACTTCATATGAGAAAAATGCTGTTTGCCATAGTTGAAAAATACTCAATTGGTAGTTCTCTGGGAGAAACTACACAGTTTGCTAAAATTTAAATACCCGCAGAGTAAAAACAAAGGTAGCTAATAAGAAATGTATCATTGAAATTGAACAGAAGCTAGATAAGTCCCATTTCTTGTTCTTTTTATCTTTTCAAAAGCGTGGTTCCACAGCAATTTACCCATACTACCATTCATCCTTTGTATCATTAGCATTTGGGGAAATGCCTGCAACTGTCACCATGACACAAGCAACATGTAGGAACTAGAAATGCAGTCTGGGGAAATTAGAAAATGAAACTCCTCTGCTCCTCTGTCAGTTTGCTGAGAATGATGGTTTCCAGGTTCATCCATGTCCCCACAAAGGACCCAAACTCATCGTTTTTGATGGCTGCATAATATTCCATGGTGTATATGTGCCACATTTTCCCTATCCAGTCTATCGTCGATGGGCATTTGGGTTGGTTCCAGGTCCTTGCTATTGTAAACAGTGCTGCAATGAACATTCGTGTACACGTGTCCTTATAGTAGAACGATTTGTAATCCTTTGGATATATACCCAGTAATGGGATTGCTGGGTCAAATGGAATTTCTATTTCTATGTCCTTGAGGAATCGCCACACTGTCTTCCACAATGGTTGAACTAATTTACACTCCCACCAACAGTGTAAAAGTGTTCCTACTTCTCCACATCCTCTCCAGCATCATTCTCAGCAAACTGACAGAGGAGCAGAAGATCAAACACCGCATGTTCTCACTCATAGGCGGGTGTTGAACGATGAGAGCACATGGACAAAGGGAGGGGAGCACTACACACTGGGGTCAGTTGGGGGGAAATAGGGGAGGGACGGTGGGGGGTGGGGAGCTGGGGGGGGATAGCAGGGGGAGAAATGCCAGATGTAGGTGATGGGGAGGAAGGCAGCAAATCACACTGCCATGTGTGTTCCTATGCAACAATTTTGCATGTTCTTCACATGTACCCCAAAACCTAAAATACAATAAAATAAATAAATGGGAAAAAAAAAGAAAAGAAAATGAAACTCCTAAAGAGGAGAATTGAATGTTTCATTAAACATAAAGATGATGCAAAAAAAAAATCCCTTCTGACTTCAATTGTTGTTGGCTACTAAAATGTCATCATCGATTAGGCTTTTTTGCATGCTCTGTGGTGCAGAACCAATTACCCTGACAGCCCCTGTCCTCATAACACCAAGATCACTAATGTGGGCAGACAGAAAACAGCCAGCTTTGATACAAACACATATTAAAGCAGGTACCAGTTTTTAAAAGAAAGTCATAAGTAATCATTCATTCATTCATTTATTCATGCTAGTAGACACCATACAAAGCAGGGGAAAGGGGGAGAAGGATAAGTGCTAAAACTGGATTAGGGTCATGGCCATAGTAGACTTAGTTATGGTCTGGTAGGGATGTCACTTCATACAATTAAGTGACAGAAAGAAAGGAAAGTGGAAAGTAGTAAGAATCAATAGAGACTGTGTTTCCATAAACATAGATCAGGAAAATGTTGGAGGATGGTAGGGAGTAAAAAGTAGAGACAGGAGGAAAGTAACAGCAGTTGACATTTTGCTGAACCAAGCACTATATTTTTGTATTTGTATCTTATCTTAGATTTCATGTGATAGGGACTATAATTACTCATATTTTAACATCAGGGAACTAAGACTTACAAAGATCAAACAATTTACTGATTCTTGGATATGGGTAGCACTGAGGATCACCATTGTGCCTAGTGTTGGACTTCAAAGCAAGCACATCAATTTATTTCTAGTCTACTCTGGAGTTGAGGTCTCAGAGGGAAGAAGAGATTATGAGTTTGGTTCAGGATTTTGCAGACATTACAGGGTCAAGGAGCCATGGATCACATATGTTTTTGAGAATTTCATATGTATTCTTCAAACAGTAAGACAGAGGGCAGGAAGCATGGAGGTACAGAGTCTCTTCTACTGTGGTACCAAGATGAGCAATTTGGATGACACCGGAATTTTAGAATTGAGGTCTCAACCTGCCAAGAATGGGTTCCTGGAAGAAGTGGGGCATAAGTCGGGCCTATGAAAGTAGGACATGAGCAAAAAGAAGAACAAGGAAACCCTAGGAAGGGAAGTGGGCCCAAGAAAATGAAACCAATTCTGTATTCACTGCAGGATAATTTGATTCCAGTTAAGGTGTCTGACCAGTGTCTGACCAAGAAGTACTATTCTGACAATTGCAAACTAGGGTGTTCTGCACTGTGTGGGTTGGGAGATTGTGATTTAAGAAGCAGCCAATTGTAGAAAAGGAAAGTCCGAGCTTCTCCTTTAGTCTCCACTTGCCCATCTTCATCCTCGGATGTGCCCAGGGGACATTTTCCTAGTTTTGACAAATGTAGCTTTAGACATCCCTCTCACCCCTTCCCACCTTCCAATCAGAATATATAGATATGTCCCCCTCCAGGAGCCATCACCTCAGAAAAGGGTAAATTAAAAGGAAGTGGTTCTAAAAATACAAAAATTAGCTGGGTGTGGTGGCACGTGCCTGTAGTCCCAGCTACTTGGGAGGCTGAGGCAGGAGAATTGCTTGAACCTAGGAGGCGGAGGTTGCAGGGAGCTGAGATTGCACCATCGCACTCCAGCCTGGTGCCTGGTGACAGAACGAAATTCTGTCTCAAAAAAAAAAATTTTTTTTTAATTTAAAAAAAGTAAGAGGGTTGAAGATATTAGAGTATATCATTTATTCTCTGGCTGTCATGGTCTACTCCTACATTTTAAATTTATATACCTGGTTTGTAATTTTTCTCCCATCACTAGTTGAACATACCAACAAATACATTCAATGGCAGAGAACTCAAGCCTGTATGCACATGCCATTCTCCAGTGAAGGTTACAGTAGTGGGATGGAGGGTTGAAGATGGATCACAGGATTCAGGAATCTTGGATACATTCTGGGCATTGGGCTCAGTCATAGGTGTGATATAAAAACTAATTTGTTTTTATGAGAACTGGGGTAGTAAGCAATTCCTCTTATTCTTCACCTTATTTAAAGGAAAGCAAGTTGGAGGCAGTGTTGCAAGGGAATGTCTAAACAAATCAGAGAAATGTGACTAGGAGGACGGAGTTAGATTTTCTAAATAGCTCTCTACCCTTCCACCTGAAGTTTGACTGGATGACACATGGCTTGGATGTGCTGGCAGATGACTGATGAATATGATGACTTCTAACAGGCTTAGGTCTATCTGTAATGGGGTGGCTCAGTTGAAATGGCACCAGTTTTCACAGATGAAGTTACCTGTTGAGGTAGAAGACCCAGTGACATATACAATTTAGAGATGTAAAATGCAGTCAATAGGCACATATGCATAGCTTTAAATGTGCCTTTCCAATGACCTTGGAGAAGCAAGAAATTTCTCTGGTTGTTCATTTCAATTCTGGGTTGGTGAGGAGACTAACTTAGTTTTGAGTGAGTTTCTATAGGGAAGGTAGGAACTCATACTTCTTTCACTATTACCTTTTGACATCTTAGACATCTTCTTGGTCAATACAGTGCCTTTTTGAGATACCTTCTCTCTCTAAATAGCTTACCTTCAGCCTTGCTGTCATTCAGCCCACCATGCCAATATCTCCTATGTAAGAGTGGTCTGATTCAATTTGTGACGAGAGGAGCTGCTATCTGGGCCAAACTTCTTCAAGCACTGTCTCAGTGAAGCTGGTAATCCACATATTGTAAGGATACAAAGTTCTGATTGAATTAAACAGAATATTGCCACAGGAAATGGGGATAAAAAAGGTAAAAATAAAGTCTCTCATGTTAAACACTTCTGTGGACTCATGCTTTCCCTATTCCCAACATCATAAAATATTTATCTATAACTAAGACATTATGCAAAATAAATCAATGGCACCATTCTGTTTTTGAAGAAGCAATCATTTCTACAAAGTCAGAGTTTCTACATAGGGCTATATTTTGATGTGTTAGAAAAAAAATCAACATGATTAGCAAAAGTGGCCAAGTTCGTCTTGCTGTTTTAGCTATTATGCTATTCCTGTGTCATTCCCCTTGATGAAATCAGTTGAGGCTTAGGACAAAGCTAGAAACATAAAGGTAATTAGGAGAGAAATGAAGGAAAAGAAAATAAAGTACCCCTAAAGGTTGAGTGGTAATTACTACTTAGGGAGAAGGAAGGATTAATTAACGTTATTAATTAATTAACATTCTGTCTAATGTAACCCCTCCTCCCTACTACTGTGAACTAGGAAATCAAATAAAATGTAAGTGAATAAAGTATAATCAAATCTACTTATTTGAAATGTACTTTAAACAGAATTTTTATAAAGTCTTAAGCATTTCTTTATTACAAAGAATCTACCTATGTGGTAATTACGCTGGTTCAAGCGGCTATTAAAATTTTTAAGCTAATTTTATACCTAATGTTTAGATGAGCTAAAAGTTTATGTGTAAACATTTATATGGTAAAAGTAGTTGGAGAAATTATAATATATTATAAAATTGAAACAAAGCTGGTATTTCTAAGTGTGTTTCCAAAAAATGAACCCACCAAAGAGGTGGGGAAGGAATAGGTGAAACTATTAGCATTAAATTATTTCTAAAGTTTCTCCATGAAAAGATGCTGTAGACAAAGCTAAAAGTGTAGTATTCAAAACTGAAAAAAATTACAATATGACAAAGGACAAACTGGGAGAAACATAATTTTTAAAAGAAATTAAATAGCCAACAAGTAGACACAAAATTTTCAACTCCCCTAGTAATGATGTCAAAGATATAGCAAAATGGCAAAGATATTAAAATCAACAATGCTAAGGGAAATATATATTTACATTCATTAATCGGTGTTTAGAAACAATATTGCTAGGTCAAAATTTGACATCACATTTCAAATTTGATCATATCTTTTTATCTAGAAATTTCATGCTTAGGAATCTACCCTATGAAATACACGTTGAAAATCCTTCACACAAAAATCTGAAATTCAAAATGTTCCAAAATTTGAAACTTTTTGAGTACTGACATGACACTCAAGAGAAATGCTCAATACATTATTTCAGATTTTGGATTTTTTAAATAAGGAATATTTAGCTGGCATATACTCTTCAAATATTCCAAAATCCAAAAAAACTCAAATCAAATATTTCTCTGGTCCAAAGCATTTCAGAAAAGAGGTACTATCATAACAGAAATTAAATTATAAAATAGGTAATTTCCACTGCATATTGATTAAATGAAAGGATCTGTGCCAAGTAATTTATGCACTTCATCTCATCTAATGTTTCCAATAATCTTATGAGATGGTGGTCGTTATGTTCTATTTTTCCTAAGTTATACTTTAAGTTCTGGGGTGCATGTGCAGAACATGCATGTTTGTTACACAGGTATACATGCATCATGGTGGTTTGCTGCACCCATCAACCCGTCATCTACACTAGGTATTTCTCCTAATGCTATCCCTCCCCCTGTCCCGCACCCGTCAACAGGTCCTGGTGTGTGATGTTCCCTTTCCTGTGTCCATGAGTTCTCATTGTTCAACAACTCCCACATATTAGTGAGAACATGTAGTGTTTGGCCTTCTGTTCTTGTGTTATTTTGCTAAGAATGATGGTTTCCAGCTTCATCCATGTCCTTGTAAAGGACATGAACTCATCCTTTTTTATGGCTGCATAGTATTCCATGGCGGATATGTGCCACATTTTCTTTATGCAGTCTATCATTGATGGGCATTTATGTTGGTTCCAAGTCTTGGCTATTGTGAACAGTGCCACGATAAATATATGTATGCGTGTGTCTTTATAGTACAATGATTTATAATCCTTTGGTTATATACCCAGTAATGGGATTACTTGGTCAAATGGCATTTCTAGTTCTAGATCCTTGAGGAATCACCACACTGTCTTCCACATGGTTGAACTAATTTACACTCCCACCAACAGTGTAAAAGTGTTCCCATATTTTCGCATGCTCTCTAACATCTATTGTTTCCTGAATTCTTAATGATTGCCATTCTAACTGGTGTGAGATGGTATCTTATTGTGGTTTTGATTTGCATTTCTCTAATAACCAGTAATAATGACCATTTTTCATATGGCCATTCACTGCATATATGCCTTCTTTTGAGAAATGTCTGTTCATATCTTTCACCCACTTTTTGATGGGGTTGTTTGTTTCTTTCCTTGTAAATTTGTTTAAGTTCTTTGTAGATTCTGGGTATTAGCCCTTTGTCAGATGAGTAGATTGCAAAAATTTTCTCCCATTCTGTAGGTTACCTGTTCACTCTGATGATATTTTCTTTACTGTGCAGAAGCTCTTTCATTTAATTAGATCCCATTTGTCAATTTTGGCTTTTGATGCCATTGCTTTTCCTGTTTTAGTCATGAAGTCTTTGCCCATGCCTATGTCCTGAATGGTATTGTCTAGGTTTTATTTTAGAGTTTTTATGGTTTTAGGTCTTACAGTTAAGTCTTAAATCCATCTTGAGTTAATTTTTGTATAAGGTGTAAGGAAGGGGTCCAGTTTCAGTTTTCTGCATATGGCTAGCTAGTTATCCCAACACCATTTAATAAATAGGAAATCCTTTCCCCATGGCTTGTTTTTGTTAGGTTGGTCAAAGATCAGATGGTTATAGGCAGTATTATTTCTGAGGCCTCTGCTCTGTTCCACTGGTCTATATCACTGCTTTGGTAGCATACCATGATGTTTTTGTTACTATAGCCTTGTAGTATAGTTTGAAGTCAGGTAGCGTGATGCCTCCAGCTTTGTTCTTTTTGCCTAGGATTGTCTTGGCTATGCAGGCTCTTTTTTGGTTCCATATGAAACCAAAGTAGTTTTTTTCTAATTCTGAGAAGAAAGTCAATGGTAATTTGATGGGGATAGCATTGAATCTATAAATTACTTTGGGCAGTATGGCCATTTTCATGATATTGATTCTTCCTAACTATGAGCATGGAATGTTTTTCCATTTGTTTCTGTCCTCTCTTATTTCCTTGAGCAGTGGTTTGTAGTCTTCCTTGAAGAGGTCCTTCGCATCCCTTTTAAGTTGTATTCCTAGATATTTTCTTCTCTTTGTAGCAATTGTGAATGGGAGCTCACTCATGATTTGGCTCTCTGTTTGTATGTTATTGGTGTATAGGAATGCTTGTGGTTTTTGCACATTGATTTTGTATCCTGAGACTTTGCTGAAGTTGCTTATCAGCTTAAGGAGATTTTGGGCTGAGACAAGGGGTTTTCTAAATATACAATCATGTCATCTGCAGAGACTGTTCAACTTCCTGTTTTCCTATTTGAATACGCTTTATTTCTTTTTCTTGCCTAATTGCCCTGGCCAGAACTTCCAATACTATGTTCAGTAGGAGTGGTGATAGAGGGCATCCTTGTCTAATGGTGGTTTTCAAAGGGAATGCTTCCAGTTTTTGCCCATTTGGTGTGATATTGGCTGTGAGTTTGTCATAAATAGCTCTTATTATTTTGAGATACATCCTGTCAATACCTAGTTTATTGAGAGTTCATAAAGTGCTGTTGAATTTTGTTGAAGGTCTTTTCTGCATCTATTGAGATAATCTTGTGGTTTTTGTCAATGGTTCTGTTTAAGTGATGGATTACATTCATTAATTTGTGTATGTTGAATCAGCCTTGCATCCCAGGGATGAAGCCGACTTGATTGTGGTGGGCAAGCCTCTAGATGAGCTGCTCATTTTGGTTTACAGTATTTTACAGAGGATTTTTGCATCGATATTCATCAGGGATATTGGCCTAAAATTTTTTATTGTCATTGTTATTGTTGTTGTTGTTGTGTCTCTGCCAGGTTTTGGTATCAGGATGATGCTGGCCTCATAAATGAATTAGGAAGGGTTCCCTCTTTTTCTATTGTTTGAAATAGTTTCAGAAGGAATGGTACCAGCTCCTCTTTGTACCTCTGGTAGAATTTAGCTGTGAATCCATCCAATCCTGGACTTTTTTGGTTGATAGACTATTAATTGCTACCTCAATTTCAGTTCTTGTTATTGGTCTATTCAGGTATTCAATTCCTTCTTGGTTTAGTGCCAGGAGGGTGTATGTGTTCAGGAACTTATCCATTTCTTCTAGATTTTCTAATTTATTTGCATAGAGGTATTTATAGTAGCCTCTGATGGTAGTTTGTATTTCTCTGGGATCAGTGATGATATCCCCTTTATCATTTTTTATTGTATCTATTTGATTCTTCTCTCTTTTCTTCTTTATTAATCTGGCTAGTGGTCTATGTATTTTGTTGATCTTTCCAAAAAAACAGCTCCTGGATTCATTAATTTTTTGAAGGGCTTTTCATCTGTCTCCTTCAGTCTGCTCTGATCTTAGTTATTTCTTGTCTTCTGCTAGCTGTTGAATTTGATTGCTCTTGCTTCTTTAGTTCTTTCCATTGTAATGTTAGGCTGTTGATTTTAGATCTGTCCTCCTTTCTTTTGTGGGCATTTGGCACTAAAAATTTCCCTCTACACACTACTTTAAATGTGTCCCAGAGATTCTGGTACGTTGTGTTTTTGTTTTCATTGCTTTCAGAGAACATCTTTATTTCTGCTTTCTTTTGTAATTTACTCAGTAGTTATTCAGGAGAAGGTTGTTCAGATCTATGTAGCTGTGCAGTTTTGAGTGAGTTTCTTAATCCTGAGTTCTAATTTGATTGCACTGTGGTCTGAGAGACTGTTATGATTTCCATTCTTTTGCATTTGCTGAGGAGTGTTTTTACTTCCAATGATACGGTCAACTTTAGAATAAGTGTGATGTGGTGCTGAGAAGAATGTATATTCTATTTGTTTGAGGTGGAGAGTTCTGTAGCTGTTTATCAGGGTCTGCTGGGTCCAGAGCTGAGTTCAAGTCCTGGATATCCTTGTTAATTTTCTATATCATTGATTTATCTAATATTGGTAGTGGGGTGTTAAAGTCTCCCACTATTATTGTGTAGGAGTCTAAGTCTCTTTGCAGGTCTTTAAGAACTTGCTTTATGAATCTGGGTGCTCATCTATTGGGTGCATACATATTTAGGACAGTCAGCTCCCCTTGTTGCATTGATCCCTTTACCATTATGTAATGCCCTTCTTTGTCTCTTTTGATCTTTGTTGGTTTAAAGTCTGTTTTATCAGAGACTAGGATTGCAACCCCTGCTTTTTTTGCTTTCCATTTGCTTGATAAATCTTCCTCCATCCCTTTATTTTGAGCCTATGTATGTCTTTGCACATGAAATGGGTTTCCTGAATACAGCACACTGACGAGTCTTAATTCATTATCCAATTTACCAGTTTGTGTCTTTTAATTGGGGCATTTAGCCCATTTACATTTAAGGTTAATATTGTTATGTGTGAATTTGATCCTTTAATTATGACTCTAGCTGGCTATTTTGTCCATTAGTTGATGCAGTTTCTTCATAGCATCAATGGTCTTTACAATTTGGTATGTTTTTGCAGTGGCTGGTACTGGTTGTTCCTTTCCATGTTTAGTGCTTCCTTCAGGAGCTCTTATAAAGCATGCCTGGTGGTAACAAAATCTCTCAGCCTTTGCTTGTCTGTAAAGGATTTTATTTTTCTCCTATGCTTATGAAGCTTAGTTTGGCTGTTTATAAAATTCTGGGTTGAAAATTCTTTTCTTAAAGAATGTTGAATATTGGCCCCCGCTCTCTTCCAGCTTGTAGGGTTTCTGCATAGAGATATGCCATTAGTCTGATAGGCTTCCCTTTGTGGGTAACCCGACATTTCTCTCTGGCTGCCTTTAACATTTTTTTCTTTGTTTCAACCTTGATGAATCTGACGATTATGTGCCTTGGGGTTGTTCTTCTCGAGGAATATCTTGTGGTGTTCTCTGTATTTTCTGAATTTGAATGTTGGCCTGTCTTGCTAGGTTGGAGAAGTTCTCCTGGATAATGTACTGAAGAGTGCTTTCCAACTTGGTTCCATTCACCCTGTCACTTTCGGGTATACCAATCAAACATAGATTTTCACATAGTCCAATATTTCTTGAAGGCTGTTCTCTTCACTCTTTTTTCTCTAATCTTGTTTTCTCACTTTATTTCATTGAGTTGATCTCCAATCTCTGATATCCTTTCTTCTGCTTGATCAATTTGGCTATTGATACTTATGTATGCTTCACAAAGTTCTCATGCTATGTTTTTCAGCTCCATCGCATCATTCATATTTTTCTCTAGGCTGGTTATTCTAGTTAGCAATTGTTCTAACCTTTTTTCAAGATTCTTAGCTTCCTTGCAGTGGGTTAGAACATGCTCCCTGTTTGCCTGGCTATCACCAGCAGAGGCTACAGAACAATAAAAATTACTGCCTGTTCCTACCTCTGAAAGCTTTATCCCAGAGGAGCACCTGCCAGATGCCAGCCAGAGCTCTCCTGTATGAGGTGTCTATTGGCCCCTACTGGGAGGGGTCTCCCAGTCTGGATACACAGGTGTCAGAGACCCACTTGAGGGAGCACTCTGTCCCTTATCAGAACCCCCAATACTGTGCTGGGAGAATCACTGCTCTCTGCAGAGCTGTCGGGCAGGGACATTTAAGTCTGCTGAAGCTGCACTCAAAGCTGCCCCATCCACCAGGTGCTATGACCCAGGGTGCTCAGTGAACTCTGCCCAGTTCAAACTTCCTGTGGGCTTTGTTTACACTGTGAGGGTGGAACCACCTACTCAAGACTCAGCAATGGCAGATGCCCCTCTCCCTACCAAGCTCACATCCCAGGTTGATCTCAGACTGCTGTGCTAGCACGGAGAATTTCAAGCCAGTGGATTTTAGCTTCCTGGACTCCAAGGGGGTGGAACCTGCCAAGCCAGATGCTGGAAAGAATCTCCTGGTCTGCCAGTTGCAGCGCATGGGAAAAGCACAGAATCCAGGCTGGAATGCACCATTTTTCCCAGTAGAATCTCTCATGGCTAAGGTGACATCCCACCCTCCTTCAGCTCACTCTCCATGGGCTTCACCCACTGTCCAACCAGTCCCATTGAGATGAACTGGGTACCTCAGTTGGAAATGCAGAAATCACCCACAACCTGCATTGATCTTTCTGGGAGCTGCAGACCGGAGCTGTTGCTATTCGGCCATCTTGCCAGTTCTCCTGTTCTATTTTTATCTTGAAAAAGTAAGGGTCACCTAAATTTAATAGAAAGTTTGGAAATGAAATAATTGCTTACTGTTAGTATTGTTTTAATTATGAAACAACTTAAAAGTCTAAAAAAGGAATTTGTTAAATTATGGCACAGTTCTACAATGGAATTCAGCCATCCTGACATTAAAAAATGGTATCAAATATTTTTTGACATACAGAGATGTCTTTGATGCATTAAGTGAATGAAAGTAGGTTATGAGAGAGTATATACAATATCATCTCATTTTATTTAAAAATAAATATCTACATATTTTTTCCTGTGTACATACCAGATACATTTTTATATGCCTCAAAATGTATGCATCAAAATATTAATGATATTTATGTCTACAGGACATTAATTTTCTTATATTTTGTTGATTGCTTCTTTTATTTCTCTACATTGAACGTATTCTATTTGTTTAATATATAAGGTGACAAAGATAAAGAAATAAGCAGAGAATTTATAAGACAACTAGAAAACAATTATCAATATGACAGAAACAAAACCTCACATATCAATATTAACCTTGAACATTAATGGTCTATGTGTTCTCCACTTAAAAGATATAGACTGGTGGAATCAATTACAAAACACAATCCAACTATATGGTTCTTACAAGAAACTAATCTTGTACAGGTAGAGACATGTAGACTGAAAGTAAAGGGGTGAAAAAAGATATTCCATGCAAATGGAAATCATAAGTGATCACGAATATCTATGCTTATATCTTTATGCTTTAAACTTTAAATCAAAAATACTCAAAAAATGGAGACAATCATCAAATAAAAAAGATAAATTCAGCAAGGAGATATAACAATTTTAAATATATATGCACCTACCACTGGAGCACTCAGATACATAAAAACAAATGTTACTAGATCTAGAGAAAGAGGACAACAGTAATACAGTAATAGTGGGGGTTTCAAAACCCCAGTCACAGCATTAGATTATCAAGATAAAAGAATCAACAAAGAAACACTGGACTTAAATTAGACTTCAGGCCAAATGGATCTTAAAGGATTTACAGAACATTTTACCTAACAACTTCAGGATATACATTCTTTGCATCAGCACAAAGTACATTCTCCAAGACAAACTATATGTTAGGCCAAAAAACAAGCCTCAACAAACTCTTAAAAAATAGAAATAATATGTGATATATGTTCAGACCACAGTAGAATAAAACCAGATATCAATACAACAAGCAATGTCAGAAACTATACAAATACATGAAATTGAACAACATGCTCCTGATCATGAATAATCATTGATTCAATGAAGAAATTAAGATGGCAATTTTAAATGAAAATGCAAACACAACATACGAAAACCTGTGGGATACAGCAAAAGCAGTGCGAAGAGAGACATTTATAACAATAAGTTAAAAAGTGGAAAGAATACAAATTAACAACATAACATCACACTGCAATAAACTAACAAAGCAAGAATAAGCCAAATCCAAAATTAACAGAAGGAAGAAATAACAAAAATCAAAGCAGAACTAATGAAATAGAGAGAAAAAAAAACAATAAAAAGGGTTGGCAAAGCAAAAAGATGCTTCTTCGAAAAGATGTTTTAAATGTATTAACTGCTAGCTCGGCTAACCAAGGAAGAGTGAAGATCTAAATAAACAAAACAAGAAATGAAAAGGAGACATTACCACAGAAACACAAAAGACCATTATAGACCATTATGAACAATTATATACTTACAAACTAGAAAACCTAGAGGAAAAAAATAAATTTCTGGAAATATACAACCTCCCAAGATTGAACCAGAAAGAAAGAGAAAACCTGAACAGACCAATAATGAATAGCAATATTGAATCAGTAATAATAGAAAAATCCTCTCAAAAATGAAAAGCCCAGGACCAGATGGCTTCACAGCCAAATTCTATCAAACATACTAAAAACTAATACCAATCCTCCTGAAACTGTTCCAAAAACTTCAGGAGAAAGGAATTCTCCCCAATTCATTCTATGAGATCAGTATCAACTTGATACCAAAGTCAGCAAGGACAAAACAAGGTAAGAAAACCACAGACAAATATCCCTGATGAACATCGAACAAAAATGAAGAAGCAGAAGCGGAAGAAGAAGAAGAAGAAGCAGAAGAAGAAGAAGAAGCAGAAGCAGAAGCAGAAGCAGAAGCAGAAGCAGAAGAAGAAGAAGAAGAAGAAGAAGAAGAAGAAGAAGAAGAAAGAAAGAAGAAGAAAGAAGAATGAAGAGAAAGAAGAAGGAGAAGGAGAAGAAGAAGAAGGAGAAGAAGAAGAAGTAGTGGTGGTGGTGGTGGTGGCGGTGGAGGAGGAGGAAGAGGAGGAGGAAACCACAACTAGAAAATCAAATCCAACAGCACATCAAAATGATAATACACTATGATCAAGTGTGTTTTATACCAGGGATGCAAGGATGGTTCAACATATGCAAATCAAAAAATGTTATACGTCACATAAACAGATTTAAGGATGAAAATCATATGATTATCTCAGTAGATGCAAAAAAAAAAAGCATTTGATAAAATTCAGCATCCCTTCATAATAAAAGCACTTGAAAAACTAGGCATAGAAGGAACGTGCCTCAAAATAATAAAGGCCATATATGACAAAACCACTGCCAGCATCATGCTGAATGGGGAAAAGTTGAAAGTATACCCTCTAAGAATTGGAAGAGGACAAGAATGCCCATTCTCACCACTCCTATTCAACATCAAGCTAGAAGTTCTAGCCAGAGAAATCAAGCAAGAGAAAGAAATAAAAGCCCTTAAAATTGGAAAAAAAAAAAAAAAGAAGTCAAATTAACCCTGTTCAATGAAGATATGATCTTATATATAGAAAAACCTAAAGACTCCACCCCCACACACAAAAATTCTTACACTTGATAAATGAATTTGGTAATGTTTTAAGATAGAAAAAACAATGTACAAGAATCAGTAGCATTTCTATACACCAATAATAATCTAGCTGAGAATTAAATCTATAAGCTGATCCCATTTACAATAGCTACAAAAAATAAAATAAAATACTTAGGAATATGTTTAACCATGGAAGTGAAAGATCTGTAGAAATAAATCTGCAAAATACTGATGAAAGAAATAATAAATGACACAAGCAAATAGAAAAACATGCCACGAATATGAATTAGAAGAATCAACATCATTAACATGCACATACTGCCCAAAGCAATCTACAGATTCAATGCAACTCCTATCAAAATACCAAAGACATTTTCTACAGAATTAGAAAAAAAAATCCTAAAATTAGTAGGGAACCAAAAGGAAAAAAACACAAAACAAAACAAAACAAAAAACAGAGCCTAAATTGCCAAAGCAATCTTAAGTGAAAGGAACAAACCTGGAAGCATCATATTGTCTGGCTTCAAATTATATACTAGGAGGCTATAATAACCCAAACAGCATGGTACTATTATAAAAATAGACAAATACATCAATGAAACAAAAGAGAGAATCCAGGGATAAAGCCACATATTTACAGCCAGCTAATCTTTGATAAAGTTGACAAGAACATACACGGAGGAAGGGACACTTTTCTATAAATGGTGCTGAGAAAAATGGATTGCCATATGCAGAAGAGTCAAACTGGGTCCCTGTCTCTCACTATATGCAAAAATCAACTCAAAATGGATAAAAGACTTTAATGTAAGACTTGAAACTCTAAAAATACAAGAAAAAAAATGGAGAAAAACTTCACATTGGTCTAGGCAAAGAAATTATGACTAAGATCTTAAAAACACAGGCAACAAAAACAAAAATAGATAAATGGGACTTACTTATACTAAAATGCTTCTGCACAGCAAAAGAAATAATCGACAAAGTGAACAGGCAACCTACAGAATAAGAGAATATATTTGCAAACTATGAATCCAACAGGGGTTTAATATTCAGAATTCATAAGGAACTCAAACAACTCAATGAAAAACCACAAATAATCCCATTTTTTAAAAGTGGGCAAAAGACATAAAGAAACATTTTCAAAAGAAGACATATAAATGGCCAATAGGCATATAAAAATGTTGAACATCACTAATCAGAGAAGTACAAATTAAAACTATCATGAGATATCATCTTACACCAGTCATAATGACTAATATTAAAAAGGCAATAATTACTAGATGTTGGTGAAGATGCAGATAAGACGAAACTCATTCATTGTTGGTAGAAGTGTAAATTTGTAAAACCTCAATGGAAAACAGTATGGAGATTTCTCAAAAAGCTAAAATAGAACCACCATTGGAACCAGCAACCTCACTACTGTGTATCTACCAAAAGGAAAATAAATAAGTATTTATGTTGATAGTAAGTACCCATCAACATATGATTGAATAAAGAAAAGTGGTGTGTGTGTGTGTGTGTGTATATATATGTATATTATATATATATATATATATATATATATATATAATGTACATATATATATACACAATGGAATACTATTTAGCCATAAAAAATAATGATATAATGTCCTTTGCAGCAAAATGAATGGAACTGGAGGTCATTATTTTAAGTAAAATGAATCAGACACCAGAAGACAAATATTGAATGTTCTTACCTATAAGTGGGAACTAAATGTGTACACATGAACATGGAGTGTGGAATAATAAACAATAGAGACTTGGAAGGGTGAGGAGGCAAGAAGAGGGTGGACAAGAAAAAATTATTTAATGCCTATGACATACATTATACAGGTGATGGTTACCCTAAAAACCCTGATTTCATCACTTTGCAATCCAGACATGTAACTAAATTGCACTTGTACCTCATAAATTTATAGAAATAAAAATACCAATTAAATTTAAAAATAAAAAATGACAAAAATAACAAAGTTGGTTAATTGTTGTTAATTTTTTTATCTCAAGTAGAAAATACAGCTAGTGCTTGACTTACGACCACGATTGGTTCCGACAGACCAGTCGTAACACTATTTGGTCGTAAGTTGAGTAGGCTATATGTACCGTACTGTGAAATGATGTTATAAAAATCTTTAAGTCATATTTTATCACAATTTTCTTTCATTATTGTTATATATCATAATTTTCTTTGTTCATTTTATGCCATTTGTATCATCTCTACACCATTTTGTTTCTTATTTTTACATTCATCAGGTTTAAGTAAAACATTGCATTACCAGTACAACTGGTTTAGTATTTGCAAAACATACAAAATTACAAAATACAGGTGCATACAAAAATACAAAATACAGGTGTAAAAAATACCATAGGAAACATTTTCCCAATTGCAAAACATATCAAAATATAAAAACATGTACGAAACATTTTATTGGCCGCTGGTGCTTGGCTGCGGATCGTTGATGTCATCATCTGAGGCAGCAGTTGGGGTTACCGGAGTTGGTTTTTTCATAAACATGGTGAGCTTTGTCTGAATTGAATGTTTCTTTTTTTCTTCATAAATTTCACGATACGGACGAAACACATTGTGCGCCATCTGTTCAATCCTTGCAGATCGTTCGATGTTTGGGTCCATTGCTTCAAAATGTATAAGAAGTTTATTCAGTAAAGATAAACCATCTGATAATCCCTTAGTGGTGAACTTTCTTTCTGGCTCCTCCTCTTCTTTCTCTGCTTCTCTTCTTTCTTCTTCTGCCACTCTTTCTTCTTCCAGTTCGATTAGCTCTTCATTTGTAAGTTCTCTGGATTCTGTGTCTAGCAACTCTTCGACATCTTCCATTTCACACTCCAAAGAAAGGTCTTTAGCGAGTTTTACTATTTTTTCCTGAATCGTTTCAAGTTCATGTTCACTATCAAAATCATTAACATAGCGCTTAACACCATTTTTCCAGATGCCATTCATGCACTTTGTCGTCACAGCCTCCCAGGCGGTAGTGATATTCTTGATACACATCAAAATGTTTTAGTGTTTCAAAAAATCTCGCAATGTTAGTTCTGAGTCAGCAATTTCTCCATTTTGTGGATGGGCCCACTTCGTTGCTTTGTTATAACTGTTGATTGCATGGTGCTGAACCTTTCACAGCTTCACAAATTCTTTCTTTATCTTTCAAAATTGTCGACACAGTCGAGTGTAATAACTTCGTATCACGTGTGATCACATTCACTTTCTTTCCTCCTTCGTACTGCTTAATTACCTTCATTTTCGTGTTGAGATCGATGGCCTTTCTTTCCTTCTTGGCAAGCTGAGGTGTAGACAAAGACAATTTCCTCTTGGTAGACATCTTGGGAGGGGTTTGATGAAAAATATCCAAGACACAAAACACAAATTGCTGTACCTAGTCTGCGATAACAGTTGAAATGGTGCACGCAGAGATGGTAGTGCTACCGGAAGCTGGTCTGCACTGTCGTACGCCCAGCTGGGCAAAGTTTGCACTGTCAGATACAGAGCAGTCGTGGCTAGCGATTGTGGTCGTAAAATCAAATGGTTGTAAGTTGCATAGGTCGTAAGTCAATTAATACCTGTAGAAGGCATTTGTCTAATTTTACTTAGTAGACAATTAAAGCAAGCTCTAAAGAAACTGGTTTCAATGGGACTTTATAAAGATTTTCTTGAATACCAGTGAGTAAAAATTAAAGTGCACAGCAGAGATAGACTAGAGGGTTACATGTCTTTATAAAGAACAAAAAGGAGTCTCTTTTAAGTTGAATTGCTGGGTCATTTATCCAAGTACCTCTATCTAGAACTGATTCTAAACTTGGGAACCAGACGATCCATGGACAGAATTAAGGCAGCCCATGATCTTGGGTGGAGGGAAACTACATCTTTATTTTCACTAAGTTCTAGCTACAAATTAAATTTTCCTTCAGTTATAAATGTAGTTAGTAAACCATCATTTACAGCACCTGTGACTTTGTCACCAATAGAAATGGCATAAAGTTTCATATTGCAAGCTTTTATATTATGATTTTTGTTTGTATCTCTTTAAAATTATGGTAGTTATTAGCTCTGCAAATGTTTTTGTCCTAATTATTTAATGTAATAATAAAGAAGCACCTATACTGTCACATTATCTCTTTAAGTTTCCTTTTTAGAATATTTTTCAAAAAATATCTCAATATCATTGGTTTCCTTCGGACTTGTATGTATCTTAATTTTATGGTTTAAAAGAGCTTAAACAAATTTACAAGAAAAAAACAACAGACACTTTTCAAAAGAAGACATTTATGCAGCCAACAAACATATGAAAAAAAGCTCATCATCACTGGTCATGAGAGAAATGCAAATCAAAACCACTCTGAGATACCATCTCACACCAGTTAGAATTGCAATTATGAAAAAATCAGGAGACGACACATGCTGAAGAGGATGTGGAGAAATAGGAATGCTTTTACACTGTTGGTGGGGTATAAATTAGTTCAACCATTGCGGAAGACAGTGTGGCGATTCATTAAGGATCTAGAAATAGAAATATCATTTGATCCAGCAATTTCATTACTGAGTATATACCCCAAGAATCATAAATTGTTGTTATAAAGACACATGCACACGTATGTTCATTGTGGCACTGTTTACAATAACAAAGACCTAGAACCAACCTAAATGTCCATCAATGATAGACTGGATAAAGAAAATGTGGTACATATACACCATGGAATACTATGAAGCCATAAAAAGGATGAGTTCATGTCCTTTACAGGGACATGGTTGAAGCTGGAAACCATCATTCTCAGCAAACTGACACAAGAACAGAAAACCAAACACCACATGTTCTCACTCATACAATGAGAACAATAGACACAGGGAGGGGAACATCACACACCAGAGCCTGTTGGGGGCCAGGGGGCCCTAGGGATGGGATATTAGGGGTTAAGGGGATTGGGAAGGGATAGCAGGGAGTAGGGGGATTGGGGAGGGAAAACATTAGGAGAAATACCTACTGTAGATGATGGGGGCGGGGGACGGTGGATGCAGCAAACCACCAGGGCTTGTGTATACCTATGTAACAAACCTGCATAATCTGCACATGTACCCCAAAAATTAATAAAATAAATAACAAAAAAAGCCTGAGTTTGGGATAAATTATCTTCAGCCTCACTCCCTTGAAGAACACAGACTTAACATTGCTGCATCTGAATACTGAATAACAAGTTTTGGTTTCTTTACCCAAAAATATTTTTATCAATTAAACCCAGGCCCTTGTGTTTTTCTGGCTAACTCAGTTCACTCAAGTCCATTTGTTCCCTCTTCTAGAGCCGTGCTGTCCAACACAGTAGCCACATGCTATACATTGCAGTTGATCCCCTGAAATGTAGCTAGTGTGAATTGTGCCATCCTATAAGAATAAAATACACTTTGGCTTTTTAATATTTAGCAGAAAAATTATAAAGTATTTTATTAATGATTTTGTTGCATTAACTAGTGTCACACAGTGCTGGTGGCAGAAGTGTGAGCACAGTGGCTGCCACACAATAAGCATTTTTATATACATCTATCTTTTCTCTTTTCCTTTCCTTACCTACCTCTTTGACTATCCCTGACTACAAGCCTAGTAAACAATAAGAAGGTATTAACTAGCTATTTTATAAATGCCCATATGTCTAACTGTATTGAATGGGGGCTATTTTCCAACTGACATATGTGTAAACAAAATAACCATTCAAACCTCTGCTGAGTACACAACAGGTACAAGGCCCACAGTGTAATCTTTGAAGGCACACAAACTGTTAGATCCTTGTCCTCAAGGAGAGTTCCAGCCGATGGAACACAGAGGAGGTGCATGCAAACCATTTTCACAGATGTGAATGGTGGAAGGAACATTTGAGCTTGATTTCAGGGTTTAATTGCACACTTGTTTCTGGGATCGCGGCACTTGCCTATTTATTTTCTTTGTAGAAGTTTCTTTTCTCTTATGTTCTTATGAAAAAAACAGCATTAACAAAAACATACTAATCATCCTTTCTCATCTCTTTTTTGAGTTTGTTTTTGTGTCCCTTTCACTGCTACATACCTTGCTCACCATTGAGCAATACAGAACAGGTGCTCAATTGCTATTTTTCTGGTGGATGAAAGTAGCTAGCTTACAAAACATCTTCACATCTGTTGACTTACCAGTGCTTCTTAGCGTGATCCAAGCAACACCTCACATTGTTGTTAAAAGTAGGACTAGGACTGATTTTAATCTAATGAGTCAGAATCTCTGAGGTGAGGGCTCAGAAATCTGAATTTCTAAGTTATTTCTCTTCCCTTTCTGGCCCATTTCACCAGCGATTTTTGTTAACATGAAAACTTGAGAATGACTATTTTACATGATTTTCACAAAAATCCTGTAGATTAGGTAGGCTGAAAACCATCAGTTCATTCTAGAAATTAGGAAAATGAATGTAAGTGGTTGTGCTTAAAATGATACATTTACAATATGGCAGCTGATAAGTATTATTCATAGAGATAGAACTAGGCAGGGAGGAAAAATGTAAAGAGAATTCCTGTCAGCCAGAATCTTGAATTCAGCACAGACAATGGGGAGTATAAGATGGGAATGGAAAGTGGGAGGCTGGGGTAGAAGCATAGTTCAGGAAAGTTACTGCAGTAAATCTAGGCAAAGGGAAGCCAAATCTTCAGTGAGGTCAAGTGTATCACATAAGAGAAGGAAAAGGCAAAGTTGAGTCTCATTATTCACAGACTCCATATTTGCCAGTTCACCTACTGGTTACAATTTATTTATAATCTGAAAATCAACACTCAGGGTGCTTTCACTGCTATTTGCAGGCATGTGCAGAGGATCAGAAATTTTGAGTTGCCCAATACTCACATTCCCAGCTGAGCTGGAGCAAAATGACACTCTGTGATATAGTTTGGCTGTGCCCCCTCCCAAAAGTCTCATGTTGAATTATAATCCTCCTAATTCCTATAATCCCCACATGTCAAGGGAGAGACCACGTAGAGGTAATTCAATCACGGGGCAGTTCCCCAAAGCTGTTCTCATGACAGTGAGTAAATTCCCTTGAGATCTGATGATTTTACACTTGTTTGGTAGTTTCTCCTGCATTCATTCTTCCTCCTGCCACCTTGTATAGAAGATACCTGCTTCACCTTCGCCTTCCATCATGATTGTAAGTTTCCTGAGGCCTCCCCAGCCAGGCAGAACTCTGAGTTAATTAAACCTCTTTCCTCTCTAAATTACCCAGTCTCAGGCAGTTCTTTATATCAGTGTAAAAATGGACTAATACACTCTGCCTTAATGTTTCAGCTCTCATGAAGTAAACAAGAGTCTTTATTCATGGTCTATTTAACAGTGCCATGTTGTTTTTTGTTGGTGGTTTTTTTTGGCATTTTTGTGCACTTTATTGGTGATTTAACCATTTAAAATGACCCCAAGCGTAATACTCAAGTGCTGTCTGGTTTTCTTAAGCGCAACAGGCTCTGGTGTGCCTTATGGAGAAAACGTGTGTTAGATAAGCTTCATTCAAGCACAAGTTATAGTATTCTTGGTTATAAGTCCAATGTTCATAAATCAGCAAAGTATAATAAGTATCTTTAAATAGAAACACACATAAAACGAAGTTATATATTGATCGCCCAATGATAACGTTGTGATTAGAGGTTTATAGGAACCTAACCCTGTATTTCCCTAGGACCAATGGTTCAATATTCCCTAATTTAGTGTCTGTGGCAACTTTAGAGACTATAACCACTGAGAATAAAAAGAATCAACTGTAATTATTACAGAAAAAACAACTAAAAGTAGCAGTGTGTGGTGGCTCACACCTGTAATCCCAGCACTCTGGGAGGCTGAGGCAAGAGGACTGCTGGAGCCCAGGAGTCAGAGACCAGCGTGGGCAACATAGGGAGATTCCACCTCTACAAAACAACACGAAATGAACAATTCAAGCTATCTACTCAAAGTAGTATAGTACCATCCTCTCTGCACTATAATGGCAGGGCCATCAACACTTAACAACACCTGCAATGTGTCTGCCATGATCTACATGGTAAGAATTAGGAAACTGGGGCTCAGGATGGTTGAGTTTATCCTAAGTCACTTACGAAGTAACTGCCAAGCACTAGTGTGTGATAGATATTTTACAGTCTCACTTACTGTTAGGATGGAAGGGAAGGGAAAAATGGAGTGGTTTAAAGTAATCCCAAGATAGCAAGCCCTGTTGCTCAGGAAGGTAGTAATGCCACTAGAAAAAAGAACAGACTGAGAATCAAATGTATGCACCTGGCATGGTGGAGTTTAATTAGAAAGGCAGGACTTGATTTTAGCTATAGATTTGAAACTCATCCGCAGAGAAGCATTTATAGTCAAAGGACAGGATGAGACACAATCCCTATCACCACCACCAGAAGAAAGGAGAACTTGAATATATTTATATTTAAGAGAGTAAGAGAGCAAGGGAAAGCAAAGAAAGGGAACAAAACCCATGTCCAGAAACAAGAAAAGAAGAAAGAAATTACAGGATAATGGAAGCAAAAATGAATTTTCTATAAAAGCAGAAGAGATGGTCCATAGTGTGAGACACTCAGAAAAGTCAAGCACCAGGAAGACTGAGAAAAGGTCAACACATTTGCTGATAGAATGTCATTAGTGACCTTTGGGAGAGCAGTTTCTGTTGATGGTAGGGACTGAAGACAGAGAAAAAAATAGTGACTAGGCAATGGAGCCTGCAGATGTGGACTGCTCTTTTCCCATCTGCAAATTCCAGAAGAAGGAAATGGAAGGATCACCTTAAAAGGAGAGTGGGACAATCTTGGAGACTATAAAACAGAGACCATAAAAACTGGAAAGACAAGAGAAGATGTGGTTTCAAAACATGGGAAAGAGAATGCAATTCTTCTTTTTGAGACAGAGTGAAACTTATATCTGCTGGCCTGTACAAATAGAGAAATCCAAACTTCTCAAGAAAAGTTCTAAACTGATAAACACAGTCATCTGAAAATGAATAAATTGCAAGAAAGATTTTGATACTTGATGTTTTCCGTCTCGGAGATAATACATCAGGACATCCTCATTGCTGATGGGAGAATGTCTAGTCGTTTAAGGAAATAACATTGTCGAAGAAATAGACTACAGTTTTAAAGCAGGTATAGTTACTTGGCTACTTCTAAAAAGTTATGACCTACAAATCTTGCTGAATCTTCTTTTGCCATTAATAATAACTATTTAGGAACTGGCATTTTCAGGCAGACACAATGCTTAAGTTCTTTACAAATAAAACAAACAAACAAAAAAACACTTAAATCTCTAAAGTAGGTTAAATGTTTTCCATCCTCACTTGTCTGTTTTCCTTATTAAGAAATCCGGCAAATTTTTGTATCTACAGATGTTGCAGAAGCAAATTTCAGCCACACTTATGTTAAATTGTTACTAAACTCCAAATTAATAAGACCTGACTGCCTAACTCAATGCTTCAGCTAGACCCGAATACCCTTAATTTCCCTGCCGATGAGCGTGGGAAAGTGGGCTAGGCAATTTTAATGTGTCTTGGTTAAGTCCCCTTGATGATAAAATGTTTCCAGACATAGGATGTTCCAAACAGCCTGTTTCTGGGAAATACTGTGTGGAAGCTGATTGGTAATAGCAGCTTGGTCAGCTAAGTCCAGCCATGAGAATTGAGATATTAAAAATTTGATATGCTAGGAAAGCTATTCTAACCCTGGGTCCAGCTCACAGCTGTCACGGTCCCTGCACTGTCACTGGGTACAATGGAAATGGCTGCATCACCTGATACTCCTGTACAATGGCCTCGTGCTGGACCTCTTGGTACCTGAAAGCCCTCAGCTGCATTCTTCCCCTAAGAATTATATAGTTGACCTGACCTCGGTTCAGACCTCAACTATGTCAGGAAAGTGTGGTGCAAATTCAGGCAACTTCGCATTTCTGAGCCTGTAAAATGGGAGCATAAGGCGGTTGTGAGATGCAAGCAAGAGTGTGTATGAAGAAGTTATCAGTGGATATGATATGTAATAGGCTGCAAAGATTGTGCTTTCTGTTACCCCTTCGTACCATTTGCTATTTTATATGCTACGCAATTTAATGTTTCTAATGTTTTTATTCTTTTAAGCGAGATTCCAGTAATCTGTGTGCATTGTGTCAACTCAAATGATACAGAGGGGTGCAAAGAAAACCTTAATTTTCTCTTCCTTCCTTCCAGTATCTCCTCCACTCTCCCTGAGGTATTCAATGTTAAGTTTAATGGGGATCCCTCACACCTTTCTCTTTACTCACATGGATATGTATGTAAACATCAGAGACTATTTTCCCTAAGTTCATGTGTATTGTTTTTGTTGTTGTTTTACAAAAATGAAATCATAGTGTCCTTAAACTTACTCTTTCTACTTTCACAAACATCTCTCTTGGGTCAATATTATAAATCAACTTATTCTTTTGAAGAGCCACATTTTATTCAAAGCTATCTGTTAATATAGTAAGTACATGGTATAATGCTACCATGATTGACTCAACCAGCCTCCTATTGATGGAAAGTTAGGCTACTTACAGCTTTGTTTATCTAGCAGAAATATTATCATTAGTAGCAGTAGTAATGTTCCATTATTCATTAAACTGGGCCTCCAGAAATATCACAGTTTTGGAGGGAAAACCAGAATTTATAATTAAATTCCATATTCTGCATTATTTTTCCTTCCTCAGCTCCCCTTTCTCCTCACATATCCCTCTGTCTTTCCCTCCATCACCTTCCCTCTCTTTCTTCCTCTCTCTCTTCCCCCCTCCCCTTCCTCTCTCTTTCCTCTGCAGAAAAACCTGGAAACAAAGGGACATTGAAGGTTTGTTTTCATTTCAATCTTTTATTGGACCTGGCCATTGGGGATCCTCTAGCTATTTTTATGACAAAGTATTCATTGTAAGAAGACTTTCCAATCCCTAAGCAAAAGATCTTAAATCAATGAATTACCAGGTTGTACTCTCCCTGCTCAGCGGACATGCTGTCCCATCCCTGATGGGCTCGTTCTATTCCATTAGACTCCTCGGGAAAATCAGAAATACAAGCATTCACTTAAGCAGAAGAGAGCTCTTATTTCACTCTGGAGAAGAAACATTGGAATTTTTTTTTTTTTACAATTTCTGTTGTTAACTGCGTCTTTGAGTCTGCAGGCTCAGATGCATAAACTGTTTCCTAAAGTTTCATTTGCACTCTTCTTCCTATAACTTCTGCTTCTATCACATGCCAGGATTAAGTTGATTGTAAGGACAGAGACCCAAAGTCTTATTCTCCCATGGTGGTTCCCACAGCTGGCCTGTGCTGGACACATAGTGGCACATAGGCAAGGGCTGGAGGAGGAGGATGGGGCTGGGCTCAGTGGGGTAAGTGCTGGCTTCCAGGGCAGGGAAGAGCTGGCTCAGGCAAGCCTTCATCCTTCTGCCTGGCAAAGGGAAAATTAAATTTAGTCCAACACACTGTATTCAGTTCACCTTATTTTGGTCATTTTTAGTTTAAAAGTCTCCCAGGTATTGAGTCAAATATATATCCTGTCACTATTTGGGAACTACCCAGCATTCAGAGTTCTCCCTCCAGGGTTCCCGAGATGCACACACACTTATTGATTCCAGGCATCTTGAGGCTTCACACCAAGCAGGAAGTTTCAACAGGTGGAGAGAGACTGTCTTTGTATGGTGTCTCTCCGAATACCCCTTCTCCATTCTTTTGACTCAAGGCATAGAAGATTCCTCCTGCCTCTGTTAGCCTCTCTGCCTTGGCCTTTGTTTTGCAAGGTGTACCCAGAGTAAATCTTGTCATAGAACAGCGAGCTTCTCCCTATCAGTTTCCCCCTGGTCCAGGCCCACAGGAGTCTGCCATGCCAGCTCAAGCTTGCAGGGATTGAGTAAGCCTTGCTGTCTGCTTTCTCCCTCTGCCACCCTATCACTTCTACTGCTCTGTCCAGCTCGTCACAGGGCTTCTGCTTTGGAAACTCCCATCAAAAAGTGGGTACTAGACCTTGCATTAATAGCCACCCCAAAACTGTTAGAAACGTTCTCTGAAGATCACCCAGTGGGGAGAAAACCCAGTGGGGAGAAATGTAGTTCTCTCTCCTTCTTGACTTTCTCCAAATTTCCCAGTCCTTTTATGCCTTTCTGTCTTGGTGGCAAAAACAAAACAAAACAAAAGAAAACACTAAACCAGTTATGCTTTATTTTCTACTTGGTATCGACTGGGAGAATCCGGTCCCAGGAAATATATTTCTTATCATTTAGATGAAGGACACAACCTCTCTGGCTGTCAGCTGTGAGCTTGCCTTCTATAATTGGGCAGTAATGGGAGTAGGGACCAGCAAACAAGAAGTTGGAGCAAAGAAGGCATCTTTTGATGACATTTTACATCACCTTGTGCCATAATTCTATAAATAATTTTGCAACCAGTTGCTTTATGTCAGCTTCTCATCTGCTGGAGGAGGCTGTCTGTGTCATGGTGACAGCATCCATGTTGTTGTTCACTGTTATATCTCCAACACTCTGCATGTGACCTGCTATGTATTAGGTGCTCAGTTAATGTTGCTGAATGGATGAAAAAGCCATCAAACTAGTGCCCAAGGTCAGAATCTGACTGCCTATAAAGGTGAGGTCCATCAACTTCATGAAGGCTGACTGGTGCCCAACTCCTCATCCAAGGACCACAGTTAATACTTGGGACCAGGACAGCCAGACTGAGCAATTGGTAGAAGAGAGATAAGGATTTGGAGAACAAGGTAGGACATAGTAAAAGCAGGAGATGGCTGTCTGCTAACTACAAGTCTCCTGGTCTGAAATGCCAAGTGTTTATGTCTGCATGTGAAGAATAAGACTCTTTGTCTGCCAGCGCAAGATCCCAGCTGTCATCCACGGTCATTTTCTATACCTTACTTGGGTTGCATTCCAAAGGAAAGAGAGAAAAGAATCTAAATCCCTTCCACTTTGCTCTTTTATTTGAAAGGGCTTTGTGTGTGTGCCTGGGTGCACGTGATTAAAATCCACAAGTGTGGAGCTCTCTCCATTTTTATACAGACATTTGTTATTCCCGATTGTATGTGGGAGGCAGTATAATATAGTGTAAAAGGCTGAATTCCAAATTCTGCTACTTCTTAGTTGTGTGGGCTGTTACTAAACTTCTAAGTCTCAGTTTCCTTCTCAGCAAAACAAGGGAATGGGCTTGTAATAAATATTCAATAAATGTTAGCACATGTAACAGGCAGAGAGAAAACACACGTCACACTCTTGCCACTCCTTGGTCAATTAGTCTCATGAATGCCATGTCAACCCAATTGCATTCATTTCTTTATCAACTCATTCATTTGACAAACCCTTCTTGAGCCACCACAATACAGTTGCTAGGACCACAAACTCTGGAGCTCCACTATCCAGATTCAAATTCTTACTATTTACTGGCTGGGTGAATTATTTAACCTTGGGCAAGTTATTTAACCTCTCTATTTCTCCAAACCCCCATCTGCAAAGCAAGTATACCCATAGTATTTCTTTCATAGGCAATTATGAGGATTAATTAAGTTCATGCATGAAGAAGGTAGCAAGTACCCAAACAAATGTTAACCACTTTTATGATTATAGCCAGACACTGTGCTAGGTGTGGGATATGGTGTTAAGAAAAAACAGATGCAAACTCTGATGTAACAAAGCTTACGACCCAGCAGGAAAGGTGGCTTACAAATAGTTATATATAATTTTCTCATAATTATAGTCATGCTAAGTGCTAGGAAGGCAATGTAAAGAGGTCAACGGGCAGATGGACCAGAAACTTGATCTGGAATGTGTAGAAAGGGACCTCCCAGTAAAGTGACAGTAAAGCTGTGCTCTAAGGATTGGAGAGATTTGGCCAGGCAAAAGGAAGAGGAAATGGCAGGTACAAACGTCCTGGGGTTGACAGAACCATGGCAAGTTAGAAAAGCTGAGACCAGCCTGGTGTTGGGGGTGGGGAAACAAAGGGTGACCAGGCTGGAGGTGCAGACAGGCACCAGGTGGTGCAGGCCTTCAGAAGCAAAGTGAAGATTTCAGACTTGATTCAAAGAGTATCAGAAACCATCAAGGGATTTTAAGCAGGGAAGTAATATGGCAACTTTCTCACTGTCTAGTTCTATCTTTGGAGCTACAAGGTGAGATCAGGACTTGACCCTTTGGCCACTGAAGCATCCTAATGCTTTCTTTGTTCACAGCCTCATTAGGTAACTCATCTCAGCAGTCTAAAAGCTAGGGACAAATCTGGGAAAACCCTAGGACCTGAACAATTTGATTCTTCCACCACTGCAGTCTGGTATTCCCCAATAGAGGATGCACTTCTAGAGGAAAATGATAACACATCATATTTTTCTTTTCCACTTACACCCTCAGTACTTACCATACGATAAGGTGTGATATAAATTTATTTGTGTGTAAATGGTGGCTGTTCAGAACCATCATCAAAACTGACATCATTAGGAGCTCAAGACACCAACCCCAGATGGCTTTTCACTCTGGTCTTTATGATTTTGGTGGGTAGGACAGGGGCCTGAACATCAGCATCCTGCTTTGAAGCCCCGGTGCAGCATGAGTCAGTTATTCTGATTTTAGGCAGCTCTGAGGTTCAAAGGGACAAGATGCTGTGACACTGCTTTGCTTTATTTCTATATTTTTCTTTGAGCAGCCATTTGTTCCCTCTTCTTATACCTCTTTGAAAAGCTCCCGATTCCCCATGAAGGAATGAATTCATTTGCATTACAATACATTGTGTTCTGAGCCAGAGTGTCTGTGCTGGTGAAATCTTCCCTTGATCAAACTCCACGACTTCTGTAGAGTGCTTGGAGAGATGCAATGCTTTCTTTGCTATGCCTGAGGAGTATGTTTCGAGGAGAAAACATTGCATTCTCTGTGTAACAAATCATACCTGTCAGGTAGGCTGTCCGTCTTAGAGAGAATTAGGCATAAGCCCAAACTCTCTGCAATTTTCCCTGGACTATAGCTGAAGGACTATAGTCCTTCAGCTCAAGGACTGATTTTCTCAAGGACTGATTAAACAGCAAATGCAAAGTCTCTACAGACAAATATAGGTCATCTTCCCCTTGAATGGCTGAATTGCTATCTGCAGCCAGAGGTCCTGCGTGTCAGACCCTAACAAGGTTTTGTTTTACATTGCAAACACAAGCAAGCTCAAAGAACCTTCTGCCCTCCAGCATAGACTCCAGACCTCAGCTCCCCCTGCACAAACTCACAGCTGTCCCCTCCTGCCAAAGTCCAAGGACTTGAACCAAATGTGACAACAGTACAATTCAATTCAGGTTCCGTTTAGGGAATATTTTTATTTTCTGGTTGAATAATTCTAGAAAAGATATAGGTTTAGTCCTGAGTCCAGCTGGCTTATTGGATTTATGTATTTAAAAACAACTTTGATTTGCCTCATACCTCACTTTAAAATAACCTGGGCTCAATTTGATTCTGGGAATGAGTGTGACCCATCCCCACTTCTGCTTAGTGCTCAGTTCAAGACCCTGTGCCCTACACAGAAAGCTAAGTGAAGCTCAGTTCTGAAAAATAAATCTTTCACCTTCCCAGTCTGACTGTGCTTGAGATCCAAGAACAATTGAAAAGGCCACCAAAGCTCCTTTTAAACAAAGAGGTGGTCCATAGCCAATTTTAATAAAACCATTTTTACTTTTTGGCAATGACCATAGATCAGCATTCCACAGGACAAGAGAAGCCTGGGTGGGGGTGGTGGTTGTTGGTAGCAACTACTCTGGAAACTGGTAGCTGATCTAAGTTATTCCAAGAAATAAAAAAATGACTTTTGTCCAATTCTAATCATGGGATTTAAGGGATCAGAGAGAAGCATTTAGCCCATCAAGGGATTGCCTTTTATCAATCCTTCATTGTCTACAAGTTCATGATTCCTCTTGCTGTACCTAGAACCAAGCATTGGGCCAAATATATAATAGGTATTTTCTAGGTGTAAGTTGCATTAATTCCAACTCTTACCTTGTAGAAGTTAGACTTGGATTGGCTGCAAGAAACAGAAATTCTCAAGAGTGACTTATATGAGATTGATATTGGTTTCTCTGAAGTGTAGAAGTAGTTCAGAGGTAGATGGTCCAGGGCTGACTTGGCATCACCATGATGGTCTAGAACTCAGTTTCTCTCCGCCATTCATACTGAGTAACCCTGATTCTTCACTAAGGAAGTAAGAAAGAAGGATGTGCCCTTCACTCTTTTTAAGTTATTCATTGTGAAATGTACAGGCATATAGAAAAATATGCAAATATATAAAAACACATGATCATAAAACAAACATATAACAAATACCCAGGTCAGAAAACAGAACATTAGCAGCAGCCCAGAAGTTCCCCTCTAGGTTTCTGCCTGATCTTTCCCCTTACCATCATCACTCCTAAAAGGAAAACTACTATGCTGACATTAATAGTTGTCCGTCCTTACTTTTCATTTTAGTTTTTTCAGTTAACTTTTATCCCCATAGGCTACAGTTTAGAATTGCCTGTATTTAAGATTTTTATAAATGGAATCATACAATATGTATAATTATTAGTCTGATTTCTTTTGCTCAATATGTTCATGAGATTCATCCGTACCATTGTGTGTAGAAATCGTTTGCTTTCATTGTTGTGTGCAATTCTAATAAATGAACAGTAGTATCTCACTGTGCTTTTAACTTGTGCTTTCCTGATTACTAATGTAGTTAAGCACTTTTCTGTGACTTTTAGTCATTTGGATAACTTCTTTTGTGAATTATCTGCTTAAATCTCTCATCTATTTTTTAATTAGCATTTTCTGTTTTATTGATTTATAAGAACTCTTTACATATTTTGGATACAGTTTGTTGGTTATTAAGGTATAAATGTCTTCTCACACTTTGTGCCTTTGCCTTTTCATTCCCATAAGAGTGTACTCTGATGGTAAAAGTCCTTACTTTTAATGTAATCAAAATTACCAATTTTTTTCTTTGTGGTTAGTGTTTTGGTTTCTGGTTAAGAAATCTTTCTGTGCCCTAAGGTCATAAGAAAATTTTCCTATGTTATTTTCTACAAGCTTTATTATTTTGCCTTTCATATTTTAGGTCTACCATCCTCCCAAGATTGACTTTTATGTATGTATGAGACAAGGTCAAGTATTCCCCCAACTAGATATTCGGTAGCTCTAGTAGTGTTTGTTAAAAAGCCAATCACTTCCCACTCCTCTGCAGTGTCACCATTTCCATTAATCACATGTTCATATATGTACGGTTCTGTTTCTGAGCTTTCTATTCTAGTTCATTGATTTATTTGTCTCTCCTAGGTTTCAATCCTGAATTGTAAAAATTACAATGTAGCTTTATAGTAGATCTTAATATCCAGTAGAGCCTGTTTTTTCATTTTCTTCTCCAAAGATATCTTGACTTTTCTCAGCCCCTTGTATTTCTGTTTCAGGATCATTTTGTCAAATTACCCATGCACACACATACGACATAAACCTGGTGGGCTTTTGATTGAAATTTCTTTAAATGTATAGATCAAATCTGGGGAGAGGTGATGTCTATACAGTCCTGACTTTTCAAACCCATAAATGTGTCACATTCCTCTTTTTAATTAGATCTTTAATTTCTCTAAATAATATTTTACAGTTTTGTGTGTGAAGTTCTTTCACGTAGGTTATTCCTAGGTATTTGATTATTTTAAGGTTATTGTAATCATACCTTAAAATTTCATTTTCTGATGGGCATACAGAAATGTATAAATGTTCATATTCTGATCTTGTACTCAACAATTTTTCAAAACTTAGTTGTTAATTCTAATCATTTTTCTATAGATTACTTTGAGTCTTTTACAAATATGATTATCTCTGTAATTAATGGCAGTTTTATTAATGGCAGTTTTCTACCTCTTCAGTCCTTCTACCTTTGTGTTTATTTTAAATTTCCTTCACTGCATTTGCAAAGACTTCTACTGCAAGGTTGATTAGAAGTGACAATAGTGAGCATACATTCTAGGTTGTGATCTCACAGGGAAATCTTTTAATATTTCACCACTAAGTCGATTGTTTGCTATAAGTTATATGTAAATATCACACTTCAGATTAATAGATTTCTATTCTTAATTTCCTAAGATATTTTAAAAATCATAAATGGATGTTGACTTTAATTAACTGCATTCACTGTATCACTGAGACAACCATATAGTGATCTTGTTTGTTGTTAATGTAGGAAATTACATTGATTTTTTTTTTCTAATGTAAAACCAAGCTTACATTCCAGGAATCGACCCAACTGCTTCATGAAATATAGAAAGTAGATTGGTAGTTACAAGAAGCTGGGAAGATATAGGGGAGGGAAAATGAAAAGAGGTATATAAATGGGTACAAATGTACAGTTTGATAGAAGAAATAAGACCTAGTGTTTGATAGATCAGTAGGATGACAATAATTTACAATAATCTGTTTTATATTTCAAAATAGCTACAAGATAGTAATTTGAATTTTTCTAGCATAAAGAAAAGATACAATTTAAAGTGATGGATATTCCAATTTTATTGATTTGAGTTTTTTCAAATTATATAAATGTATTAAGTTTTCACATGTATCCTGAAAATATGTACATCTTTTTTTGTTTGTTCGTTTGTTTGTTTTTGAGACAGAGTCTCACTCTGTCACCTAGGCTAGAAAAAGTGAGTACAGTGGTGCAATCTGGGCTCACTGCAACCTCTGCCTCCTTGGTTCAAGCGACTCTCCTGTCTCAGCCTCCCAAGTAGCTAGGATTACGGGTGCTTGCCACCATGCCCAGCTAATTTTTTTTTTCTGTATTTTTAGTAGAGATGTAGTTTCACTGTGTTGGCCAGGCTGGTCTCGAACTCCTGACCTCAAGTTATCCACCTGCCTCAGCCTCCCCAAAAGGGCTGGGATTACAGGCTGTGTACATCTATTTTGTATCACTTTTTTAAAATGTAAAAGAGAAATAGCCTTTTTACATATTACTGATGTTGGTTTGCTAATATTTCATTTAGAACTTTTGTGTCTGTGTTCATGAATTATATTGGCTTCAATTAAATAATATTCTATTCTTAAGGTTCTTTTATGTTTTGATTGTATAATCGTCCTGAGCTCATAAAAAGATTTGGAAGGCTATCTTTTTTTTTTTTTTTTCCAATGGCTAAAGCAATTTGCGTAAGATTAGTGATATTTCTTCCTTAAATATTTGGTAGAATTCTCAAAGAGACTTCTTTCTAGTAAGGTCTTATAGATTCAGTAAGCTTTAATGAATACAAGCTATTCAAATTTCCCACTTCTCCTATTAGTTTTAGGGTGTATTTTCTAAGAATGTATCATTTCATCTGAATTTTTAGCTTACTAAAAATTAAAATAAAATAATTCATAATAATATAACATATCTTTTAAACATCTGCAGGATGTGTACTGATATGTATCTTCTTTAGTCCCGTCCTTTATTAGGCACTTTTAAAACTTGATCTCACAAGAAACTTGTCAATTTTACTCATTTTGTTAAAAAGCCTACATTCAACTTAGAACCTATTTTGTCATGTAACATTTCACCTTTTCTATCCTTTTGATGCACTTCTTTATCTTTTTCTTAAGGTGGGGGGCTTTTGAAAAAGCTTTTGGGTTTTAATACCTTAGATTTTTCCTTTTTTAGATGGGTTTTAACTTATTGATTTTTCCCCTACTTTTTTATTTTCCAATAAACACACAAAGCTCTAATTTTTTTTTCAGCATGACTTTCATTCAATGGATTTTTATATATAATATTTTTATATGTAATATTTTCTTATAATTTAGTTAAAAATATTTTCTAATATCAATTGCAAGTTGACTTGTGGAGTTTTTTAGAGATGTATTTATTAATTTCCAAATAATTACAGACTTTGGAGTTTTCATTTTGTTATCAATTTATCAATTTCTTTTTTTTTCCCATTTATTTATTTTATTGCATTTTAGGTTTTGGGGTACATGTGAAGAACATGCAAGATTGTTGCATAGGTACACACGTGGCAGTGTGATTTGCTGCCTTCCTCCCCATCACCTACATCTGGCATCTCTTCCCTTGCTATCTCTCCCCAGCTCCCCACCCCCCACCGTCCCTCCCCTATTTCCCCTCAACTGACCCCAGTGTGTAGCGCTCCCCTCCCTGTGTCCATGTGTTCTCATTGTTCAACACCCGCCTATGAGTGAGAACATGCGGTGTTTGATCTTCTGCTCTTCTGTCAGTTTGCTGAGAATGATGGTTTCCAGGTTCATCCATGTCCCCACAAAGGACACAAACTCATCGTTTTTGATGGCTGCATGATATTCCATGGTGTATATGTTTGTTATCAATTTCTAACTTAATTACATTATGGACAGAGAATATATTTTATATGGTTTTGATCTTTGGAATTTTTGGATTTGTTGTTGTTGTTGTTTTTATTTAGAAACAGGATCTCACTCTGTCATCCAGGCTGGTGTGCTGTGGCCCAATTGTAGCTCACTGCAACCTCAAACTCCTGAGCTTAAGCAATCCTCCCACCTCAACCTCCTGAATAGCCAGGTTTCCATGCTGATGCCACCATGCTCAGCTAATTTGCTGTTGTTGTTGTTGTTGTTGTTGTTGTTGAGATGAGGTCTCACTAAGTTGCGTGGGCTGGTCTCAAATTCCTGGCCTCAAGCCACTCTTCTGCCTCAGTCTCCCTAAATGCTGGGATTACAGGTATGAGCCACTGTGCCAGGCCCAGTCTTTGGAATTTGTTGAGATTATGTCTTGGCCCAGGATATGCTCAACTTCTGTTAAATGGTCCACATGTGCAATGTTTTGGTCCAATAAGTCAAGTTGAATAATCTGTTATTCAAATCTTTGTTAATCACATATTAAAATTATGAATTTATATAATTGTGAATTTGACTATTTCTCCAGATTATTTTTCCTTTTTTTTTTTAAAAAAAATGAAACTACGATACTAGATATAGTCAGATTTAAAACTGCCACATATTCTTAGAAAATTGAACACTTATTTTATTAAAATGACATCTATATCTCCAATAAGACTTTTTGCCTACTTTGATGTTAATGTGATTATATTAACTTGTCTTGGTTAGTGTTTTCATAAGATATCATTTATATTTTATGTGGATTTTTTTGTAAATAGGATATTGTTTGATTTTTTTCCTTCCTAATCCACTATGCCAATCTTTCTCTGTTAATTGAATATTTAAATCCATTTATAATTAAGAAAATTCTTATTACATTTGAATTTTAATATTTTCTGTTTGTCCTGACAGTTCCACATTTTTATTTTTTCTCTTTTCTTGATTTCTTTTAGGTTACCTATTTTTGTTATTTCCTAATTTTTACAATTTTTCAGTTAAGCTACCTTTTACTATTTATTCACGTTTTCGTTATTTACCTAGAGATTATAACATGCATCTAGGTCTAATATTACAACTTCTTTAGCAATTCAAGGGCCATATAAACTCTAATTCTCTTGTCTTGCATTTTCATTCATATATATTTTAACACATAAATTCTGTTTTAAAATTTAAAACAGATTTAAATTTTTTAAATTTAAAAAATTTAAAAAGTTTTACTTTAAATTCTAGGATACATGTGCAGCACGTGCAGGTTTGCTACATAGGTATATATGTGCTATGGTGGCTTGCTGAACCTGTTGACATATCTTCTAAGTTCCTTCCCCTCGCCCCCACATCCCCCAACAGGCCTGGTATGTTTTGTTCCCCTCCCTGTGTCCATGTGTTCTCATTGTTCAACTCCCACTTAGGAGTGAGAACATGTGGTGTTTGGTTTTCTCTTCCTGTGTTAGTTTGCCGAGCTTCCAGCTTCATCCATGTCCCTGCAAAGGATCCTGCAAAGGATGTAATCTCATTTCTTTTTATGGCTGCATAGTATTCCATGATGTATATATACCACATTTTCTTATCCAGTTATCATTGATGGGCATTTGGGTTGGTTCCATGTCTTTGCTATTGTAAATACTGTTACAATAAAAATATGTGTGCATGTGTCTTTATAGTAGAATGATTTATATTCCTTTGTGTATATACCCAGTAACAGGATTATTGGGTCAAATTATATTTCTGGTTCTAGATCCTGGAGGAATTGCCATACTGTATTCTACAGTGGTTGAACTAATTTACATTCCCACCAGCAGTGTAAAAGTGTTTCTCCACAGCCTCACCAGCATCTATTGTTGCTTGACTTTTTAATAATCACCATTCTGACTGGTGTGAGATGGTATCTCATTGTGGTTTTGATTTACATTTCTCTAATGATCAGTGATGATGAGCTTTTTTACATATGTTTGTTGGCCTCATTAAGTGTGTTCTTTTGAGAAGTGCCTGCTCATATCCTTTGCCCACTTTTTGATGGAGTTTTTTGTTTTTTTCCTGTAAATTTGTTTCAATTCCTAAAAAATTCTAGATATTAGACCTTTGTCAGATGGGTAGATTGCAAAACTTTTCTCCCATTCTGTAGGTAGCCTGTTCACACGGTTGCTCGTTTCATTTGCTGTGTGGAAGCTCTTTAGTTGAGTTAGATTCAATTTGTCAATTTTGGCTTTTGTTGCAATTGCTTTTGGCATTTCTTCACAAAGTCTTTGCCCATGCCTGTGTCCTGAATGGTATTGCCTTGGTTTTCTTCTAGAGTTTTTATGATTTGGGGTTTTACATTTAAGTCTTTAATCCATCTTGAGTTAATTTTTGTATAAGGTGTAAGGAAGGGGTCCAGTTTCAGTTTTCTGTATATGGCTAGCCAATTTTCCCAGCACCATTTATTGAATAGGAGATCCTTTCCCCACTGCTTGTTTTTGTCAGGTTTGTCTAAGATCAGATGGTTGTAGATGTGTGGTCTTATTTCTGAGGTCTCTATTCTGTTCCATTGGTCTATGTTTCTGTTTTGGTACCAGTACCATGCTATTTTGGTTACTGTAGCCTTGTAGCATAAATTTGAAGTCAGGTAGCATGATGCCTACAGCTTTATTCTTCTTGCTTAGGATTGCCTTAGCTATACAGGGTCTTCTTTGGTTCCATATAAAATTTAAAGTAGTTTTTTCTAATTCTGTAAATGTTGATGGCAGTTCGATGGGAATAGCATTGAATCTACAAATTACTTGGGCAGTTTGGCCATTTTTATGATATTGAATTTTCCTATACATAAGCATGAAATGTTTTTCCATTTGTTTGTATCCTCTTATTTCTTTGAGCAGTGGTTTATAGTTCTTTTTGAAGAAGTCTTTCACATCGCTTGTTAGCTGTATTCCTAGGTATTTTATTCTCTTTGTTGCAATTGTGAATGGGAGTTTATTCATGATTTGGCTCTTTGCTTGTCTATTGTTGGTATAAAGGAATGCCTGTGATTTTTGCACATTAATTTTGTCTCATGAGACTTTGCTGAAGCTGCTTATCAGCTTAAGGAGTTTTGGAGCTGAGGTGACAGAGTTTTCTAAATATATAATCATATTATCTGCAAAAACAGAGACAATTTGGCTTCCTCTCTTCCTATGTGAATACCCTTTATTTCTTTCTCTTGCCTAATTGCTCTGGCCAGAACTTCCAGTATTATATTGAATAGGAGTGGTGATAGAGCATCCTTGTCTTGTACTAGTTTTCAAAGGGAATGGTTCCAGCTTTTGCCCATTCAGTATTATATTGGCTAGGGGTATGTCATAAATAGCTCTTATTATTTTGAGATATGTTCCATCAGTACCTAGTTTATTGAGACTTTTTAACATAAAGGGATGTTGAATTTTATCAAAGACCTTTTCTTGCCTCTATTGAAATAACCATGTGGTTTTTGTCTTTGGTTTTATTTCTGTGATGGATTATGTTTATTGATTTGCATATGTTGAACCAGCTTTGCATCCCAGGGATAAAGCCAAATTGATTGTGGTGGATACGTTTTTTAATGTGCTGCTGGATTCGGTTTGTCAGTATTTTATTGAGGATTTTCACATCAGTGTTTATCAGAATATTGGCCTGAAGTTTTCTTTTTTTTGTTGTGTCTCTACAATGATGATGCTAGCTTCATAAAATGAGTTTGGGAGGAGTCCTTTCTTTTCAATTGCTTTGAATAGTTGCAGAAGGAATGGTACCAGATCCTCTTTGTATCTCTCGTAGAATTAATCTCTGAATCTGTCTGGTCCTGTGTTTTCTTTGGTTGGTAGCTATTGATTACTGCTTCAATTTCAGAACTTGCTATTGGTCTATTCAGGGATTTGACTTTTTCCTGGTTAAGTCTTGGGAGGGTGTGTGAATCCAGAAACTTATCCATTTTTTCTAGATTTTTTAGTTTATTCACTTTGAGGTGTTTATAGTATTCTCTGACAGTAGTTTGTATTTCTGTGGGGTCAGTGGTGATATCCCCTTTTTCATTTGTTATTGTGTCTATTTGATTCTTCTCTTTTTTTTCTTTTTCATTAGTTCAGCTTGCAGTCTATTTTGTTAATCTTCTAAAAAAAAAAAGACAACAACAACAACAAAAAACAGCTCCTGTATTCATTGATTTTTTGGAGGGTTTTTCTTGTCTCTCTCTTTCAATTTTGCTCTGATCTTAGTTATTTCTTGTGTTCTGCTAGCTTTTGGATTAGTTTGCTCTTGCTTCTCTAGCTCTTTTAATTGTGATATTAGAGTGTAGATTTCAGGTCTTTCTAGTTTTTGATGGGGGCACTTAGTGCTATAAATTTACCTCTTAACACTGCTTTAACTGTGTCCCAGAGATTCTGGTACATTGTCTCTTTGTTCTCACTGGTTTCAAAGAACTTCTTGATTTCTGCCTTAGTTTCATTATTTACCCAGGAGACATTCAGGAGCAGGTTGTTCAATTTCCATTTAATTGTGTGGTTTTGAGTGAGTTTCTTAATCCTGAGTTCTAATTTGATTGAACTGTGTTTCAAAAGACTGTTATGATTTCAGTTATTTTGCATTTACTAAGGAGCGTTGTACTTCCAAATTGTGTGGTCAATTTTAGAATAAGTGTCATGTGCTACTGAAAAGAATTTATATTCTGTTGATTTAGGGTGGAGAGTTCTGTAGATGTCTAGTAGGTCCACTTGATTCAGAGATGAGTTCAAGTTCTGGATATTTTTGTTAATTTTCTCATTGGTCAGTCTAATATTGACAGTGGGGTGTTAAAATCTCCCAATATTATTGTGTGGGAGTCTAAGTCTCTTTGTAAGTCTCTAAGAACTTGTGTTATGTACCTGGGTGCTCCTGTATTGAGTGCATATCTATTTAGGATAGTTAGCTCTAGCTCTTCTTGTTGAATTTATCCCTTTACCATTATGTAATGCCCTTCTTTGTCTTTTTTGATCTTTGTTGGTTTAAATTCTACTTTGTCAAAGACTAGGATTTCAAATGTTTATACGTATGTTTACATTTTCCTTTACTCTGTATTCCTTTTGACATCTGAAAGCTAGTGCTTCAATTATTTTGCTCTATCTTACTTTTTTTGCAAGCTCTTGGTCTAATTTTTGCTCTTATAAAGGGTAATGTTTTGTTTGTTTTTAATTCTGGCTGCTTTTTAGAATTTCCTCTTATTTTAGAAGTTTTACTAATATGTATATATGCATGGATTTCAATTTATTATGTTTGGGGCTCATAGTGCCTTTTGAATCTCAGTTTTAATGTCTAATTAGCTTTGGAAAATTCTCAGTCGTTTTTTCTTCAACTATTGCTTCTGTTCCATTTGTCTCTCCTTTTATTTAGGGACTTCAATTGCATGTATTTTAGACTATCTAATTGTCCTTTTTTGTCTCTTTCCTCTTTTCTGTGTCTTCCATCTTTATGTCTCCTGGTGTTTTATTACTAATATATTATTCTATCCTAAATCCCAGCACATTAATTCTCCCTTTAAATATGTCTAATTTTTTAAACCCATCCATTTGAATTCTTAAATTCAGCTTCTTCAGTTCTATAAATTTTATTTGACTCTTTTTCAAATATATTATGTTACTGTTTTTAGTTTCTAGTTCTCTGTCAAAATTTATATACATTTTTTTAATCCTCAAGAGTAGTAAGCATAATTATTTTAAAATCTGCTATGTGGAGCTTCTCTGAGTGTCTCCATATTATCTGTTATTTCTATTTGCTCTTAGTCATTTTATCATGATCCTGGATTTTTCTTTTTTTTTCACTTGATGTCAGTAATTGCATACACAAGAAGTACAGAGATAATGTGAAAGCTAAGAAGATGATACCTTCCTTCAGAAAAAAATTGATTTTGTCTCTGCCAGCTTTCTAGTGATGCTAGTGATACAGAGCCTTTTAAACCAATTTTTGGGACTGAAATATTTGAAGCTGAGCTGAAGTTCTGTGACAGCTTGTGTACCTCTCATTCATCTTATTCCTAGGATAGAACACTTTAGAAGTCTAATCTTAAGCACAGAAGATTTATCGGGGAGGATCCACATCCTTGGCAGACCTTGGACAAAACTTCTGTCTCCCAGTTCCATGGAGGCTGTCGAAAGTATGGTTCAGCCTCTTAGCTATCTGTAAAGTTTTCTTCATACCTAATCATGTCTGCAAATAAGAGTTTTAATTCTTCCTCTTCAATCTGCTATTTACTTATCTTGCTGTATCGCACTGGCTTGTACCTTGAGTACAGTATTAAATAGAATTGGTGACACAGTATCTTTGCCTTGTTTATGATTTTAAGAAGGTATCATTAAGCACTGCACTATTGTCTATAGGTTTTACATAGATGCCCTTGATTAGATTTAGACAATTTTCTTTTGCTCCTTGCTTGTGGAAAGCTTTTACCAAAAAAGAATATTAAATTGAGGTAAAGGATATCTGCATCTGTTGAAATAATTTTGTGTTATTTTTTCTCTTTTTACTAATATAATAAATTGCAGATTGATTTTTTAATCAATGAACTTGATTGGTATTCCTCCTTTCCTGATTTTCAAGAAGATTAGTAGTCTTTCTTTCTTAAATACTTGATAGAATTCACCAACCAAACAATTGGGGCCAGGAGTTTTTTGAATTCAGAAAAACTTTAAATTACAAAATTCAATTTTCTTAAGTGAGCTAAGTCTGTTAAAGTTTTGTATTTCTTCTTGGGTCAGTTTTGGAAATTTTTGTCTTTCAGGAAATTTTTCCATTTTGTCTAGATTATAAAACTTATTTTCATGAAGTTGCTCATAATATCATCTTATTATGTGCTTAATATTTGAAGGATCTGTAGTGATATCTTCCTTTTTACTTTTCCCCTTTATTTCATGATAATTCTGGCCAGAAATTTTATCAATTTTATTGATCTCAAAGAACAAGCTTTGTTTTTTTTTTCTTTATTGTTATTTTATTTTCTATTTTATTAACTGTTCTTGTCCTTATCTCATTTTGTCTGATATGTTTATGTTTATTGTTTTTCTTTTTCTAGATTTTTAAGATAGAAGTCTGTATCATCAATTTAAGTTCTTTTTTAATATAGCCTCATGAATTTGCAACATTCCCTCTAAACATTTTCTTCAACTCAAAATTTTTGATATATTTTTATTATCATTCAGTTCAAATAGTTTCCAATTTCTCGTGTGATTTCTTTTCTCAGAAGATTATTTAGAACTGTATTGTTTAATATCTCTATACCAGGGATTTATTTGTTATTTTATTATTATTGCTATTTACTTTAAATATTTTCTCCACATCTTTACTATCTCTTCTCCTATGGCATTTCAAATACATGCATGTTTACTGTTTGATATAATATTATCTAACAGATCCACAGGTTTTATTATTTTGATTTTAATAATTCTTCTTTCTCTTTCACCTTCTATAATTTCTGTTCCTTTATCTTCGAGTATACTAACTTTTTTCTCCATTATGTCCATTTGGCTATTAAGTCCATCCCTTGAATTTTTATTTTAATTTTTGAGATTATATATTTCAGTTCTATAATTTTCTTATATATATATATATATATTTTTTTTAATTGTACTTTAGGTTCTGGGGTACATGTGCAGATCATGCAGGATTGTTGCATAGGTACATAGCAATGTGGTTTGCTGCCTCCATCCCCCCATCACCTACATCTGGCATTTCTCCCCATATTATACCTCCCCAACCTCCCTATGCCCTGCTGTCCCTCTCCTAGTCCCCCCAACAGACCGCAGTGTGTGATGTTCTCCTCATTGTGTCCATGTGTTCTCATAGTTCAACACCTGCCTATGAGTGAGAACATACAGTGGTTGATTTTTCCTTCTTGTGTCAGTTTGCTGAGAATGATGGTTTCCAGATTCATCCATGTCCCTACAAAGGGCAAAAACTCATCATTTTTTATGGATGCATAGTATTCCATGGTGTATATGTGCCACATTTTCCTTGTCCAGTCTATCATCAATTGGCATTTGGGTGGCTTCCAGGTCTTTGCTATTGTAAACAGTGCCACAATGAACATACATATGCATGTGTCTTTTATAATCCTTTGGATAGACACCCAGTAATGGGATTGCTGGGTCAAATTGAATTTCTATTTCTGGGTCCTTGAGGAATTGCCACACTGTCTTCCACAATGGTTTAACTAATTTACACTCCTATGAACAGTGTAAAAGTGTTCCTATTTCTCCACATCCTCTCCAGCATCTGTTGTCAGATTTTTTGATAATCCCCATTCTAACTGGTATGAGATGGCATCTCAATGTGGTTTTGATTTGCATTTCTCTAATGACCAGTGATGATAAGCATTTTTTAAATATGTTTGTTGACCTTATATATGTCTTCTTTTGAAAAGTGTCTGTTCATGTCCTTCATCCACTTTTGAATGCATTTGTTTGGTTTTTTCTTGTAAATCTGTTTTAGTTCTTTGTAGATTCTTGATATTAGCCCTTTGTCAGATAGGTAAATTTGAAAAATGTTTTCCCATTCTGTTGGTTACTGATTCACTCTAATAATTGTTTCTTTTGCTGTACGGAAGCTCTGGAGTTTAATTAGATCCCATTTGTCTATTTTGGCTTTTGTTGCCAATGCTTTTGGTGTTTTAGTCATGAAGTTCTTGCCTATGTCTATGTCCTGAATGATTTTGCCTAGGTTTTCTTCTAGGGTTTTTTATGGTGTTAGGTATTATATTTAAGTATTTAATCTATCTGGAGTTAATTTTAGTGTAAGGTGTCAGGAAGGGGTCCAGTTTCTGTTTTCTGCGTATGGCTAGCCAGTTACCCCAATGCCATTTATTAAACAGGGAATTCTTTCCTCATTCCTTGTTTTTGTCAGGTTTGTCAAAGATCAGATAGTTGTAGATGTGTGGCATTGCCTCTGAGGCCTCTGTTCTGTTCCATTCGTCTATATCTCTGTTTTGGTACCAGTACCATGCTGTTTTGATTAATATAGCCTTGTAGCATAGTTTGAAGTCAGGAGCATGATGCCTCCAGCTTTGTTCTTTTTGCTTAGGATTGTCTTGACTAACTGGGCTCTCTTTTGGTTCTGTATGAAGTTTAAGGTGTTTTTTCCAGTTTTGTGAAGAGGGTCATAGGTAGCTTGATGGGGATAGCATTGAATCTATATATTACTTTGGGCAGTATGGCCATATTCACAATATTGTTTCTTCCTAACCATGAACACGGAATGTTTTAACTTCCGTTTGTATCCTCTCTTATTTCCTTGAGCAGTGGTTTGTAGTTCTCCTTGAAGAGATCCTTTACATCCTTTGTTAGTTGTATTCTTTCTCTTTTAGCTGTATTTTAGTTGTATTTTATTCTCTTTATAGCAATTGTGAATGGGAGTTTGCTCTTGATTTGGCTCTCTTTTAGTTTTTCATTGGTGTATAGGAATGCTTGTGATTTCTACACATTGATTTTGTATTCTGAGATTTGCTGAAGTTGCTTATCAGTTTAAGGACATTTTGTGCTGAAACAATGGGATCTTCTAAAGATACAATCATGTCATCTGCAAATAGAGACAGTTTGACTTCCTCCTTTCCTAATTGAATATGCTTTATTTCTTTTTCTTGCCTGATTGCTCTGGCTAGAACTTCCAATACTGTATTGAATAGGAGTGGTGATAGAGGACATCCTTGTCTAATGCCAGATTTCAAAGGGAATGCTTCCAGTTTTTGCCCGTTCAGTATGATATTGGCTATGGGTTTGTCGTAAATACTTTTGTCATTTTGAAATACGTTCCATCGATACCTAGTTTATTGAGAGTTTTCAGCATAAAGGGCTGCTGAATTTTGTTGAAGGCCTTCTCTGCATCTATTGAGATGATTGTGTGGTTTTTATCTTCGGTTCTGTTTATGTGGTGGATTATGTTTATAGACTTGTGTATGTTGAACAGCCTTGCATGCCCAGGATAAAGCCTACTTGATCATGGTGGATAAGCTTTTTGATGTGCTGTTGCAATCAGTTTGCCAACATTTTATTGACGTTTTTTGCCTCTGTTCATCATGGATATTGGCCTGAGTTTTCTTTTTTTGTTTACTCTCTGCCAGGTTTTGTTATCAGGGTGATGTTGGTCTCATAAAATGATTGGAAAGGATTCCCTCTTTTTGGATTGTTTCAGAAGCAGTAGTACCATCTCCTCTTTTTACATCTGGTAGAATTCAGCTGTGAACCCATCTGGGCCTGGGCTTTTTTTTTTTTTTTGGTAGGGAATTGCTGCCTCAACTTCAGCCCTTGTTATTGGTCTATTCAGGGTTTCAACTTCTTCCTGGTTTAGGCTTGGGAGGGTGCAAGTGTCCAGGAATTTATCCATTTCTTCCAGGTTTACTGTTTTGTGTGCATAGAGATATTTGTAGTAATCTCTGTTGGTAGTTTGTATATCTGTGGAATTGGTGGTGATATCCCCTTTATCATTTTTTATTGAATCTATTTGATTCTTCTCCCTTTTCTTTTTTATTATTCTGCCTAGCAGTCTGTCTATTTTGTTGATCTTTTCAAGAAACCAACTCCTGGATTTATTGATTTTTTTGAAGTGTTTTTTGTGTCTCTATCTCCTTCAGTTCCACTCTGATCTTAGTTATTTCTTGTCTTCTGCTAGCTTTTGAGTTTTCTTGATGTTGCTCCTCTAGCTCTTTCAATTTTGATGATAGGGTGTCGATTTTAGATCTTTCCTGGCTTCTTATTTGGGCATTTATTGCTATAAATTTCCCTCTAGACACTGCTTTAAATGTGTCCCAGAGATTCTGGTACATTGTGTCTTTGTTCTCATTGGTTTCGAAGAACATTTTTATTTCTGCCTTCATTTCATTGTTTATCCAGTCAACATTCAAGAGCCAGTTGTTCAGTTTTCATGAAGTTTTGTGTTTCTGAGTTAGTTCCTAACCCTGAGTTCTAATTTGATTGCACTGTGTTCCGAGAGACTGTTTGTTATTATTTCCGTTCTTTTGCATTTGCTGAAGAGTGATTTACTTCCAATTATGTGGTCAGTTTTAGAGTAGGTACGATGTGGTGCTGAGAAGAATGTATATTCTGTGGATTTGGGGTGGAGAGGATCCAAGATGGCCAAATAGGAACAGCTCTGGAGTACAATTCCTAGTGAGAACAATGCAGAGGGTGAGTGACCACCACTTTTCCAAATGAGTTTTTACTGCCCACACACCAGGAGATTCCCAGGCTGAAAAGCACCATGAGTTTCCAGCATGGCTGTTTCAGCTGGCACCATGGGACTCTGCACAAAAACTCATACGAATCTGGATGGCCACTTCAACTGGTGCCTGGAATGCCTGGGAGTCAGAGTTGCCCATTCAACAGAAAAAAAAAAAAAAAAGTGGGCTGAAACAGGGAGCCAGGTGATCTGGCTCAGCACGTCTCACCCCCACAAGGACCAGCAATCTGAAATGCTCTGGACTGAGAATTTTGCAGCAAGTGCAGCTGGACCTGGGACAGCCCAGCTCAGTGTGAGGAAGGACGTCCACCACTACCAAGGCAGTCCACCACTACCAAGGCAGTCCACCACTACCAAGGCAGTTCGCCATTACTGAGGCAGTCCGCCATTACTGAGGCAGTCCACCATTACTGAGGCAGTTCACCATTACCAAGGCAATCACATTTACTAAAGCAGTCTGCCATTACTGAGGCAGTCCGCCATTACTGAGGCAGTTTCAACTGTACCTCTGTAAACAAAACCACAAGGAAGTTCATGCAGCAGCTGTGCAGAGCCCACGACAGCACAGCAATGCCACTGCTGGCAGACTGTGACTAGGACTACCTCCTTGTTTGGCAGGGCATCTCTGAAAAAAGGCAGCAGCATGTCAGGAGCTTATAAATAAAGCCCCACCTTCCCAGGACAGAGCACCTGGGAGAAAAAGGCAGTTATGATTTCCACTGCAGCAGACTTAAATGTACCTGTCCAGCAGCTCTGAATGGAACAATGGAGCTCACAGCTCAGCACTTGAGCTTCTGTAAGGGACAGACTGTCTCCTCAAGCAGCTCCCTGACCCCTGTATATCCAAAAAGACACCTCATAAAGGAGAGCTCAGGCTGACATCTGCCCGGTACCCTTCTGGGACAAAGATAACAGAAAAAGAAACTGGCAGCAACCTGTACTGTTCTGTAGCTGCTGCAGGTAATCCCCAGGCAAGCAGGGTCTGGAGTGGACTTCCAGCAGGCCTTACAGTAGAGGGGCCTGACTGTTAGAAGGAAAACTAAAAAATAGAAGGAAATAACTTCAACATCAGCAAAAAGGATGTCCACTCAGAGACCCCCATCTGAAAGTCACCAATTACAAAGACCACAGGTAGATAAATCCATGAAGATGGGAAGCGACTAGCACAAAACGGATGAAAACACCAAAAACCAGACCACCTCTCCTCCTCCAAGGGATCATAACTCCTCACCAGCAAGAGAACAAAGCTGGATGGAGAATGAGGCTGATGAATTGACAGAAACAGGCTTCAGGAGGTGGTAATAACAAACTTCTCTGAGCTAAAATAACATGTTCTAACCCAATGCAAAGAAACTAAGAACCTTGAAAAAAGTTAGACAAAATGCTAGTGAGAATAAACAGCCTAAAGAAGAATATAAATGACATGACGGAGCTGAAAAACACAACAAGGGACTTTGCAAAGCATACACAAGTTTCAATAGCCGAATCAACCAAGCAGAAGAAAGGATATCAGAGACTGAAGATCAACCCAATTAAATAAAACAAGAAGGCAAGATTAGAGAAAAAAGAGTGAAAAGAAATGAACAAATCCTCCAAGAAATATGGGATTATGTGAAAAGACCTAATCTACATTTGATAGGTGTACCTGAATGTGATGGAGAGAATGAATCCAAGCTGGAAAACACTCTTCAGGATATTATCCAGGAGAACTTCCCCAACCTAGCAAGGCAGGCCAACATTCAAGTCCAGGAAATACAGAGAACACCACAAATATATTCCTCAAGAAGAGCAACCCCAAGGCACATAATCGTCAGACTCACAGGGTTGAAATGGAGGCAAAATGCTAAGGGCAGCCAGAGAGAAAGATCAGGTTAACCACAAAGGGAAGCCCATCGGACTCACTGCAGATCTCTTGGCAGAAACCCTGCAAGCCAGAAGAGAGTGGGGGCCAATATTCAACATCCTTAAAGAAAAGAACTTTCAATCTAGAATTTCATATCCAGCCAAACTAAGCTTCATTGGCAAAGGAAAAATAAAATCCTTTACAAACAAGCAATTGCTGAGAAATTTCTTCACCACCAGGCCTACTTTACAGGAGCTCCTGAAAGAAGCACTAAACAAGGAAAGGAACAACCAGTACCAGCCACTCCAAAAATGTACTGAATGGTAAAGACCATCGACTCAATAAAGAAACTGTGTCAACTAATGGGAAAAACAACCAGCTAGCATCAGAAGGCAGGATCAAATTCACACATAACAATATTAACCTTAAATATAAATGGACTCAATGTCCCAATCAAAAGACACAGACTGGCAAATTGGATAAAAAGTCAGAACCCATTGGTATGCTGTATACAGCAAACCCATCCCACACGCAAGGACACACATAAGCTTAAAATAAAGGGGTGGAGGAAGATTTACCAAGCAAATGGAGGGCAATAAAAAGCAGAAGCTGCAATCTTAGTCTCTGATAAAATAGACTTTAAACCAACAAAGATCAAAAGAGTCAAAGAAGGACATTACATAATGGTAAAAGGATCAATACAACAAGAAGAGCTAAGGATCCTAAATATATTTGCACCCAATACAGGAGCACCCAGATACTTAAAACAAGTTCTTAATGACCTACAAAGAGACTTCAACTCCGACACAATAATAGTGGGAGACTTTAACACTCCACTGTCAATATTAGACAGATCAACGAGACTGAAAATTAACAAGGATATCCAGGACTTGAACTCAGATCTGGACCAAGCAAACCTAGTAGACATCTACAGTTCTATAATTTTCATTGCTTTATTATGATCTCTATTTCTCTGCTGAGGTTTTCCTTTATTGAAAATATGTTTGGGTTTACTTTATTAAGAAGAGTTATGATAATTACTTTAAAACCCTTGTATGTTACTTTCAACATTTGGTTCATTTCAGGATAGGCCTCAATTGACTATTTTCTCTTGAGATTGTGCTCCATTCTTTTATTTTGTTTTGGTTTTTGTTTTTGTTTTTTATAACAGGGTCTCACTCTGTCTCCCAAACTGGAGTGTTGCAATCATAGCTCACTGTAGGCTCAAACTCCTGGGCTCAAGCAATCCTCCTGCTTCAGCATTCTGAGTAGCTGGAACTATAAGTGAGTACAATCACATCTCACTGATTTTATTTTCTTATTCCTCTTCCTATTTTTCTTTTTTTCTTTCCTTTTCTTTTCTTTCTTTCATTTCCTCCTCCTCTTCCTCCTCCTCTTCCTCCTCCCTCCTCCTTCTCCTCTTTCTCCTCCTCCTCCTCCTTCTCACTTGCTTCTTCTTCCCCTTCTCCTCCTCCTCCTCCTTCTTCCTCTTCCTCTTCCTCTCTCTCTTCCTTCTTCTCCCCCTTCTCCACCTCCCCCTTTTTCTCTTCTTCCTATTCCTCTTTCTTGTCTTCTCCTCCTCCTCCTCCTTCTTTTTCTTCTTCTTCTTCCTCCCCCTCCTTCTTCTCCTCCCTTCTTCCTCCTCCTCCCCTCCTTCACCTCCCCTTTTTCTTCTTCTTCCTATTCCTCCTCCTCTTCCTCTTCTTCTCTTCTCCTCCTCCTCCTCCCCTTCTCCTCTCCTTCTTCTTCTCCTCCTCTGCCTCCACTTCCTCCCCTTCCCCTTGACTTTGATCTTTTTATTTTTATTTTTTGGTAAGTAAAGATAATATCTCTCAATATGTTACCCAGTCTGGTCTCAAACTCCTGGCCTCAAATGATCCTCCTGCCTCTACCTTCCTAAGCGCTGGAATTACAGGCATGAACCACCAAACCCAGCCTATCTTTTTAATTCTTTGAATGTCAAGTAATTTTAGATTTTATCCAGAACATTATGAATGTTAAGTTAGGAGGATTGGGTAATCTTGGGTTTTGGGGGTTTGTTTGTTTTTAACCCAATGAGTGTTGCTTCCTCTGTCCTTTGTTTTAGCAGGTTATTTTCATGGCTGAGCTTGAATTTGTAAATTCTATTTCTCAGGCAGCAGCTTTGGTATTAAAGAAGACTTTTTGTCTTTAACTTAACTGCTCTAAATCTGTTCCATGCCTGCAAGTTTAGGGGTTATACAGAGATGTAGGTAGACAGAGTTTGGGGATCTCCCATCTGGCTTCTTTTCTCTTTTGAGGGTCTCTCACTCTTCTCTTCAGCACCCAGCTCAATTGTCTAGCTTCACTTTACTGGTTCCCCAGGCTGCAAAGATTACAGGATTTTTTCATGCAACCCCATCTGCCTCTGTGCATTCAGCTTAGCCTTAGGCTAAAGCCTCAGAGGTGGAAACTTATTTATACCGCTCCCTGGCTCCCTCATCTAAACTGACATGCACTCCCCACCAGTCTGTCTGCTTTGTTTACTTCCCAGGACCTTTAGGCACTTGGATTTTGTATCACATCCAGGATTGATACTGGTTTTCTCTAGGAAAGGGCGGTTGTTTTATTCCATCATGCCTAGAAGTGGACGTTCTCTTTTAGGATTCCATCAGGGAGATAGGGAGAGGTGGAATACAATGGCAGTGGGTCAGGATCCAGACTGCCCTACTGTTCCACTTGATATAAAATTTCTGACATTATGATATAGACAATGTGATCAAACTGCCTCTCCTTCTAGTCAGAGTTGCCAGATACCTCGGCCTTCTGAGCTGGGGCCTCAAAATGGGCCCAAGACAAATTCCTCCACTGACTTTATTTGGAAAGTTACGAGTTTTAGGCACATTCATTAGGGCATGAGTCAAGCCTAGTAATTAAAACCTCATGTCCCATAAGGAGAAACCCTTCCAGACCTTTGACACCACTGTTCCCCAGCAAGAACAGTATATATGGTCTTACAGAAATCAGACACAGGAGAATTAATCAGGAAGGTATGGAAGTGAGAGGAAGACAGGAAGAACCCATCATGAAATTTACACTGAGAAGTAAAATCATAAAAAGCACTGGAGTTTATTAAGCAATGACTTACTGAGACTTCTGGAAAACAGGAGCAAAATGTGGGCGGACAAGGAGCTGCTCAGTGGGCCCAATCAGGTATGCATCCTACAGGGCGAGAACAACTAAATATTGAGTGCCCACCGTGTTCTGCCAGGGCTGCCTCAGGGCCCCTGTTGGACAGAGAAGGCGCTAAACCTGAAACAGCTTTCACCACTTGCTCAAGATTTCACAGCTAGTCAGGATGCAAATCATGGTCTGCTTGGCCTCAGAACATGTAGGTAATCAAAGTTACTAGGTGCTTTGGTTTGGACACGTGTCTTCTCCGAACCTCATGTTGAAATTTGGTCCCCAGTGTTGGAGGTGGGACCTAATGGAAGGTGTATGGGTCACAGGGGCAGATCACCCATGAATCACTTAATGCCCTCCCTATTAGTTCCTGGGAGAGCTGCTTGTTAAAAAGATCCTGGCCCCTCCCCTACTCTCTCTTGCCTCCTCTCTGGCCATGTGATCTCTGCACACACCAGCTCTCCTTCACCTTCCATCATGTGGCAGCAGCCTGAGGCCCTCCCCAGATACAGATGCCCAATTTTTAACTTTCCAAGCCATCAAAATCATGAGCCAAATAAACTTTTTTTCTTTATAAATGATCCAGTCACAGGTATTTCATTATAGCACACAAAATTGACTAAGATAGGAGAGAACTTCACATTGTTCTCTGTATTGGAGGTTCTCAGCTTTTTCCAGGCCTCAGGTATGCAGTAGAGATAAGACAGATAGTGGAACTTTATCACCCTCACTCAAGAAAGCAAATTAAAAGATAGATGAGCAAGACATTGTTAAAAATTAACCATGAATCTCAATTTATTTAAGAAAAAAAGTATTCTCACAGTTCAGTGTCTTCATCATTATATACAACAAATTACATGAGCCACCATGTTATAATTTATCCTAATCTATCAAGGTGAAAGCACTCAAGGGCTGGGGAATGTTATCCTGGAGAAAAGGAAATATTTGGATGCAGGGACTCAGCAGGAAAGAAGCTGAATCAGTTTCCTCAGGGACTTTGCAGCAGAGCAGCAGGAGGCAGCCAACCAGAAGCCCGGCTTCTCCCTCTCTACTCCCATCCCCTCTCTACCTCCTTCCCAACTCCTTGCCTGCAATCAATCTGGCCTCTTAGAGCTATTGACCTGGCTGCCTGAAAGTCATTGCCCAAATTCCATCTCCTCTCAAATCCATTTTCCCTGCCTCAGAGAGAGCCAATTGGATTTCTCAATTATCAAATTGTAAAGTTGTGAGCTTATATACTTCTAAGAGGTAATACAGTGTAAGTTTCTTTTCTGTGGAAATGTCATATCGGCTCCTTTGGGAAGTGAATGGAATATTTAAAATTCTCTTTCAGTCTCTGTGGCCCATTAAGAGAGATGCAGAGGTGGAATGTGACTTTGCTCAGACTGCAGTAGAAAGTATGTTCTTAAGAAGCTTGGAGGCAGTTTGCTTTACCGATAACATCACTGCCTAATCTTATATTATCTGTTTCTCTTTCTTCTCTTTTACCTGGATTTTAAAGTACATAAATGGGCAAATAAAATGTCTCTCTTAATACATAACTGTAACACATATAAGCTAATTTTGGCAATGTATTTAGCAACTTTAAGGCTAATTAAATCAGCACTGCTTGTTTATTTTTTAAAAGTAATAAAAGCAACTACCATTTGTTTGATCTGTACTTTGTGCTAGATCATATTAAGGCATTTTAAAATATATATATTAGTATATTAATATGTATTAATACATTCTCCTTAAAAATTTCAAATAATTTAAATAATGCTAAACTCAATTTGATCTCAATCCTTGTTCTCACTCAAGCCTCTGCTATTCCACCCAAAAGTAGCAAATTTTCAATTTACTGTATCCTTCCAGAATTTGCTAGGCACTTACATACATACATTTCTGTAAAAGAGAAATATAGTACAAGGTATCTGCGTGTGTGTGTGTGTGTGTGTGTGTGTTTTATAAATAAAACCATCAATATGTTTTATGTTGCAATTTGCTTTTCACACTCAACAATATGCCCTGAGTAGTTCCCCATGTTGGTAAGAGTTCTGGCTCATTCTTTTAAATTCCTATTTCATTTCCAATAACAGGGTAGTACTAAACTTTATTTAGCTAATGCCCTTTTAAAGTACCATTAGATTTTCTTTTTGCTTTTCTTTTTCCTTTTGCTGTTAAACACAGGGTGAATTTCCACAGTCTCCATCGTATTTGGTGACTGTTCGCTTTCTTATTGCCAGTGAGAGGGTGCCGCAAATGCAAAGTTGGTCATAGCCTAGTATGTAGGGTTACACAGACAAGATCCCGGAGCCTCAATTCTAGCATCCAATCACAGACAGGATTATCTGCATGTTATTTTGAGGGTGGTGATGAGGAGATATAAAAAAGCTAAAAAAAAATTTAAGCTACTGGA
>NW_016107589.1:2070194-2096269 GCF_001604975.1 Cebus imitator | reverse complement strand
AAAAAAAAAAAAAAAAAAAAAAGGAGCTATGGAGATATCACCTCTGGGATCAGTTACATATTTTTCAGACAATAAAAAGGACAACCAAATAATATGTTTTCATCTTGATTTCTTGGTGTTTTTAAAATTGGAAACTAGCAGAAATCTCCTACAGAGATGAGAAAAACAAACTTCTAATTAAGAAGAATGTATAAGTCATGCGAAGAATTCTTTCTTTGCAGACATTCCACGTAAATGCTACTTCCTGTACATTCCATAGGCATGCAATCCCGTCTTGTGGCTAAAGCTCTGATCTGATCAGTGCTGCTGCCCCCTCATGGTTCTGGATCTCAGCTAGCTGCACTTCTGTCCTGCAGCCTTAGAAGAGCAAAACACAAATGTTTGCATTTCTTTATCTTTTCCAAATTAGTAGCTTTGTTTAGTGAGAGAGTTATTATAAACATGACTTATACTCATACTAGATATTCAAGCATTATGGAAATGTATAAAGAAGAAAGTAAAAATAAAATCTCCCCCAGTTTCCCTATCCTGATGTGAATTAACATTTTGGTAAACATCTTTCAGTAGTTCATGCTTGTTCTTTCTCTAAAAATTAAAATTTCTGTAAATGGCTATAACTAGCTTTTTTTTTTTTAAGAGCTAGCTTCTTTCTTCACTCAACATGTGTTCTACATATATTTCCTTAGCAATGCTAATAGATATGATTTATCCTGGATACTGACTACATCATAATCAGGCACATCGTGGTATGGTACATTTGTTCATTCATTTATTCATCTATCCATTCATCCATTTGTCCTCCAATCTTCCTTTTGTGGCTTGCTACGTGTCAGACAATGTACTGAGCACTGGGCACACAATGGGAAGCAAGACAGGCACAGCATGAGGCCCATAGACTATAGGTCTAGTAGAGGAAGCAGATAAGCAATAACAATGTGCGGTAAACCTTACCGTACTCAGCTTAGCGGTGTGATTAGGAGAGGCTTCATGGAAGAACAAATGATGAGAGACTTCATGGAAGAACAAATGAGTTGATAATATGCTCAGAGTAACAGATGATGAGGGAGGAGTCTGCCAGGCAACAGGGAAGGGGCAGAGGAGGTGTTTAAGTCAGGGGGAATAGCTCTTGCAAAGACCTGGGAGTGAGAGAGACTGTCACCATTCCGCTGAATATATTGTATCTAGCTGGAGTACACTGTTTTTGGGCGCATGGAAGCAGATGAAGCTGGAGATTAGGCAGTCGAATTAGCCTTGTTCAGTGATCCTCTAAACTGAATCAGCAGTTATTTTCCAAGCATGAACATATTACATCCCTAAGTCACCTGGTTAAATTCAGACCTGGGCATGACTCAAATAAAAAGGAAAAACAAGTTAGTTTCATCTATTTTGATATATTGTAAAAACTTATAAATATGACCAGAGACTTTCATAAAGACATTTAAAAGGAGGCAGAAAACTTAGGCAGTGAGAGACCATGGACTGGCTCTTTTGCTGGTATGTAATATTGTTGAGTGGGACATAGAAATAAGAAATTGAATAGGTGCAGGAATAATTGCCCAAATACCTGTTTTGCTATTGTCCAGGTCTGGCTGATTTTATGAGGGGTGGGTGGGTAGTAAGACAAATCTCATGAAGAATATTACAGTATTAATAGAAACACTTGAACACAGAACAGACTTTTATCATTCTGGGGCCCAATGGGGTGAACAGAGTAGGCAGCCAGGCCCTGCTGACTCCAGCAGAATGAGACCCAAAAGACAGTTGTAGCTCAGATGTGTGTCCCATGTGCTTCAGGAGCATATGCTCAAGTCAGGAATTAATTGAGTAAGGTAAGTGGCCAACACGGAAGACTGGGACATCAGAAGCAAGAACACTGATCTCTGCTAGAGGACAGGACTCCTTTGCTATCAAATCACCTTCAGCAGAGAGAGGGAAAGAAGCCACAGAGAAGGTGCTGACCCTGCACCTCCAGTGCTCTGCCTGGGCAGAGTGCCGAGAGGCTCCCACTAACCCAGGTCTGCACAGGGCAGAGCAACCCTCCTTTGGAGTAAGGAGCTCCTGAGCATGTAACTTTGTCAGAAGCACTGGCCAAGGGGTAACTAACAAGGTTCTGATCTCAAAGATGGGGATACAATGGCTAATACAGAAAACTGAAAACTAAACAGTAACTTACAATTTTGACTTTAGAAGTAGCCTCAGCTTGGCACAGTGGCTCAAGCCTGTAATCTCAGCACTTTGGGAGGCCAAGGCAGATGGATCATCTGAGGTCAGGAGTTCGAGACCAGCCTGGCCAACATGGTGTAACCCCGTCTCTACTAAAGGTACAAAAATTAGCCAGGCATGGTTGCGGGTGCCTATAATCCCAGCTACTCAGGAGGCTGAGGCAGGAGAATCACTTGAACCCAGGAGGCAGAGGTTGCAGAGGTCCAGATTGCACCACTGCACCCCAGCCTGGGCAATAAGAGCAAAACTCTTAAAAAAAAAAAAAAAAAAAAGGAGCCTTGTTTCCTAAGAGCGGTTTTTTTGAATGGATATGTTTATATTCTCTACTAAGAGAAATTCTGTAAAATAAAGATAGAACCATCATCCTGCTTGCTTTCTAAATTCTGTGGTTCTCCTAGCTCTCTGGTGAAATTTTGTTTTTTTCTCTATGTTGAATAAGTGTTTCGAGCGCCTGGCAGGACACTGAGGTATGTTGGGGACTGTCCAAAATATAAAAATTGAAAATAATTTTTATTGCGTTTGGACCCCAATAGTCAGGTTAGAAGCAAATAATTACAAGACAGTGGAAAAGGATTCACAAACAAATTAAATTCCAATGGGTGATACTACAGGTGGCTGGTACATTAGAGGAAGATGTTTATTGACCATATATTATACTGAGAAATAGAAAAGATAAATATTTGTGCTTCTATTGAGACACATTTAAAATTCCCAAACACCCATTGCATAATCTGCTAAGCAATTTGCCCAACTGTTTTGCATTTTTTCCTGAACAGGTGATTACACTGATATTTATTCTAGTCTGCATGGATTTGTTTTTGGTGATTATTTGTAGTTGTTATTTATCTGTTGTTGAATTTTTCTTTGAAGGGGAGGTAACAACAGAAATTTTATATAAAGTATTATAATAAATCTCTGATTTTAAAATCAAAATCAATCCATTGACAAAATATACAAATCTACCATCTTAAATACTGTTTATGGAACAAAAAATATTAAGTGGGATAAACTCAGCTTTTAAAGTCATGGAAAGGGGTTTATAGGTTAATCAAGTATACTAGTTAATAAAGAGCTACCACACATGTGATACACCTAGAATACAATAAAACGTGTATCACTAAATTAAGATGAAACAAATATCTTTTTTGGATGTTAAGAAGGTATCTCCTGGCCGGGCATGGTGATTCAAGCTTGCAATCCCAACACTTTGAGAGGCTGAGGTAGGCAGATCACTTGAGGCCAGGAGTTTGAGACCAGCCTGGCCAAGATGGCAAAACTCCATCTCTACTAAAAATACAAAAATTAGCCAGGCATGGTGGTGGGCACCTATAATCTCACCTACTTGGGAGGCTGAGGCACGAGAATTGCTTGAGCCCAGTAGGTGGAGGTTGCAGTGAGCCAAGATTGTGCCACTGCACTCCAGCCTGGTCAATGAAGCAAGTGAGATCCTGTCTCCTTTTTTTTAAAAGGAAGTTTCACAGGATCTTAGAATGTCTGGGAGTGCGGCCATCATTCATCATGTCTCATTGTGTAGAAGATCTGTGGAAATGTCACATAGAGGAGGGCTCTGATTAGCCAGATGTCAGATAGCACAGCATACCATGCATTTTGTTCATTTGCCACCTTCATATTCAGAGATTGATCATTCAGGAAACTAAATGGAATGAAGTATGTTAGGTGTATTTGCCTAGCAACTGCATATATGATAGGCTGGATTAAGAAGGAATGATAGATGTAAAGACCAGTTATGGGGTTCCAGGATAAATCCAGAGAGGAAGTGAAAGGAAAGGATACATATCCCCAAGAAAGAGCCAAACAGTAAGGGAAAGGAGCCAAGGATGCCTAAGGCAGTGGGAACACTAGCGTTGTGGGGGAAATAAGTCAATATGTTACTTGTAGAGACTGTAACATCCAAGGGACTCTACGCTTTTCTGGGTCACATCAGCAATCTTCATTTCCAAGTGCTTTGTGGAAAGGATGTGGCTGATATGGAACTTTCCTTTTATATTATAATTGCCTTTTGCCTTTCTCTTTTCCTAGCCCTTTGGTAGCAGGGATGCGGTCTTTCATATTTGAATTCCAAAAGCACCTAGCACCATGCAAGGCACGTAATTGATACTTATTAAATGTTTGAAAAAGGAAGAATGTGATCAGGAAATTGAAGGAAGTAAGAGGTTAAGTAGAAAAGGACACAGGCATGTGTCTTTGATGTTCATGTTAAAATTGAATAACTGAAAGAAAAAATTCTAGAGTAACAACTTTAGTTTATGGAATGGTAAACTGAGGCACCCAGACAAAGAAGGCAACTTGTCCAACCAAGTCAAGATTAAATAGCTACAGGCAGAGACAGGGTCAGAAAGTAGGTTTATTCTGTGCGCTGTTCTATGCCCATCTGGTGAGCAATCTTCCCTCCTTCCAGGGGGAGCAGTACTTATTTTACTTCTCTCAAAGTAAACAAGGTTTGGAACATGAGGAAGCATAAAAAAAATGAAAAAAATCTTTTAATAAACTTAGAGTGGGCCATGATGACTCTAACAAAACTAGGTTCAATCCCACAAGAATGACCACAGAACAAATTGATTGACTCTAGAAAATTAAATTTTAAATTCTGACTTGACTACTTTTTGATAAGAATTCAATTGCATGATTTGAAACTTTAAAAGAAGAAAAAGTTATAAATATTTTATTTTTGATACCATGTCTTGCTCTGTCACCAAGGCTGGAGTGCAATGGTACAATCATGGCTCACTACGGTCTTGACCTCCTGATTCAAGCAATCTGCCCATCTTAGCTTCCTGAGTAGCTAGAACTACAGGTGCATACCACCTTGCCCAGCTAATTTTTATTGTTTTTAATTTTGTAGAGATAAGGTCTCACTATGTTGCCCAGGCTGGTCTCGAACTCTTGAGCTCAAGCAATCTCACCTGGGCCTCCTAAAGTGTTGGGATTACAGGTGTGAACCACTGCACCCAGCCTTAAAATTTCTTTATGGTTATTCAAGACAAATGTGAATAAATATGCATGTTTACTCTCTTTTTATTACACAAAATGTAGCATATTACACATATTGATCCGCACCTTTATTTTATAATTTAAAATATAAATTGGAGAATTCTCATATGAACACACAAAAAACTACCTTTATTCAGCTACAAAGTATTCCATTAGAGAGATGAAACATAATTTAATTAAATGGCCTCTTATTGATAGACATTGGAGTTATATCTAGTCTTTTGAGTTTAGAAAAAATTTCTTTAATGACTAACATTGTCCATAGTCCAGGGGTCTGTGCATTTGTAATTTTGACATATTGCCAATTACCCTTCTGGTGGTCATACCAATTTACATTTAAGTCAGCAGTCTGAGAGGACCTGATTCTTCACAGCCTCTACATCAGAGTGTGTTATCAAACTTTAGCATGTTAGCCAATATGATGGGTGAAAAATTGTATTTCAGGGTAGTTTAATTTGCATTTGTCTTAGGAATGAGGTTGAGCATCTTTAAAATACTAGCAAATGAAAGTATAGAATGAAACTAAAACAGCATTTTCTTCCCTTATCAAGACAAAAAACTTTCACAGCCGGCCCCAGGAACAGACTCCTCTGAGAGGCATTTGGGAACAGACCACCCCTTAGTACAAGTACTTCACATGAATTAGCCCATTCAAATTCACATGTCCTTAAATGATAGGCACTTTTATAACATTTTACAGATGAGAAAACTGAGGTTGAGAGAGCATAACCTTCCCAAGATCTGTTAAGTGACAGTGCAGGGGCTTAATCCTAGGTCTGGAGGACCTCAGGACCCTGGATCTCGACCACTAGCCCTTGCTATTTAGGATGCTGTATTTATGCATGGAGTTTGAATTAGGCCATTTGTATGCTGTTCTTCTGCCATCGGTTTTAGGCTCTTCTCCCTGGCCTAGCCATCTTCCAACTCTGTGCCTGGCTTGGAAGGATATATTTTTTCTTTAATGTAGCTCTGGTTCATTGCTTTTCCCTGTACAGCTTTGAGATGCGTTAAGTTCATTCTCAGGCAGTCTCTACCTCTCTGTACTTTACCCTTTTCTGCCTGTGTCTTGAGAGAAGCCACTGCGTTTGTAACAAATTATAAATATTGATCTGTTTTCTCTCTCACCTTCATATAAATACGGGAGTTGGAGCATTGGGCTGTGTAGTGATAATTTTTTAAAAAGCAATTGGGGAAAATTTATTATTTTTTTGATTATATATGAGGGGTTAACTCAACATAATGTAAGACTAGTTGATTTATAATCTCCTTATTAAACACAACTGAACTTTTCCAAAATTACTTAGGAAAGACAAATTTCTCCCAAGTAGAACTATTACATTGAAAAGAATGGAGAATTTAAAAGTTAGTTCTCTAGCTATATACCAGTTGTGTCTATACCATCATAGTAAGAGTAAATTATTAGTCTTCCACCAAAGGGGTCTGTACTTCTTTAGAATGGATTGGGAGCCCCATCAGCAACAGCTGTCTACCTAGGAAGCCCTCAGTGGGTTATAAAATAACTAACTTGTATTCACCTCTGTCTGCTCCAGGGCTGCTTGCAAACCCTTCCAGTCTCCTTTGATCTCATGGTTACATCTAGGTATCCTCATTTCCAGCAGCCACATTCAGAACCTTATCTGTGGTAACCCAGGCCAGCACTGCTGCAGCTGCTTCTGCCTTCCCTGTCTAGCCATCTTTCCTTCTTCTAGCCTGAGCCCTCAGCACGCCTGCTGTAGGAAGGCAAGGTTTGTGAAAGCTGGATCCCCTTTCCATGAAACCTGCACCAGCAACATCTAGTATCACAATCTTGAGTCACAGATATCCTGGAAACCAAGAACCAGGTTAATGCTGTTTATAATAAAAATCACCTAGGCAAATCAAATCACTTGAAAATCATCATTACTATTATTAAAAAGTCAAAAAATAACAGATGCTGGCAAGGCTGCAAAGAGAAGGGAATGTTTATGCACTGTAAATTAGTTCAGCCATTGTGGAAAGCAGTTTGGAGATTTCTCAAATAACTTAAAACAGATCTACCATCTTTCCCGGCAATACCATTACTGGGTACATACCCAAAGGAAAGCAAATTGTTCTATCAAAAAGACACATGCATTCATATATTCACTGCCATGCTGTACACAATAGCAAAGTCACAGAATCAATGTAGGTGATCATCAACAGTGGACTGGATAAAGAAAATGTGATTCATATACACCGTGTAATATTATGCAGCCATGAAAAAGATGAAATCATATACTCTGCAGCAATATGGATGCAGCTGGAGGCCATTATCCTAAGAAAATTAAGACAGAAACAGAAAACCAAATACCACCCATCCTCACTTATAGGTGGGAACTAGGCATTGGGAAACACATGGATGTAAAAATGGGAACAATAGACGCTGGGGACTACTACAAGAGGGAGAGAGGGAAAGGAGAAAGGGCTAAAAAAAACTACCTATTGGGTGCCATGTTGACTACCTGGGTGACGGAATCGCTTGCACTCCAAACCTTAGTGTCACACAATATACCCATGTAACAAACCTACACACATGTGTTCCCTGAACCTAAAATAAAAGTTGAAATTAGAAGACGAAGGGAAAAAAAAGACAAGACAATTGCCCTTAACATGTACCTCAAGTCCCTGCCATATAATTCAGTTGAACAATGAAGGAATTTAAGAAATTGCCACCCCATGCACTGCCTTTTACCCCATCCCAAGGGCTCACCTCAAAGGTGTCATTTCTGTCCTGGGAAGAGGTAGGTCTGGAAGAAGGCCTTGGCCGGGAAAGAGGGAAGGGGAACCAAGATGCAGGTGCATGTATTTTTATTCTCTCTGCTTCCACTGTGAACAACTTCCTTTTACATGGTGGTTCCCTACCCCCTTGGCTGCACATTGGAACTACCTGGAGAGGTTTTTTTTTTTTTTTTTTTTTATTCTGATGCCTGGGTCTCATTGGATTTGGATAGCGTAGGCTGCAACCTGAACACTGAGTTGTTTAAAGACTCCAACATATACACACATGTTTATTATCAGCATCATTAACAATAGTTAAAAGATGGAAGCAACCTAAGTGTCCATTGATGGATGAGTAGACAAACAAAATGTGGCATATACATATAATAGAATACTATTCATTCTTAAAAAGGAAAGGAATTCTGATCTGTACTACAGGATTGATGAACCTGGGGATTATCTCATGCTTGAGTCTGATAAATGAACTAAAAGACAAATATTGCATGATTCCACTTGGTACCTAGAGCAGTCTTCGACTTTTGGCTCCTATCCCTTCATAGATATGAGCAGTTCTCATGTGGCAATTTCTAGATTTGCTCTGCAAGAACCTCCTGGGGTCTCTGAATTTCTTTTTTTTTAAAATGTGTATATATATGTATTATATATATACATATAAAAATATATATATATATACACACACAATGTGTGTATATTATATTAAATAATATATAATATATATATATGTGTTGTGTGTATATATATATTATTGCACTTTAGGTTCTGGGGTACATGTGCAGAACATGCAGGATTGTTGCATAGGTACATACGTGGCGATGTGGTTTGCTGTCTTCATACCCCCATCACCTATATCTGGCATTTCTCCCCATGTTATCCCTCCCCAACCTCCCTACCCCCACTGTCCCTCCCCTATTCCCCCCAACAGACCCCAGTGTGTGATACTCCCCTCCCTGTGTCCATGTGTTCTCATTGTTCAACACCCACCTATGAGTGAGAACATGTGGTGTTTGATTTTCTGTTCTTGTGTCAGTTTGCTGAGAATGATCATTTCCAGATTCATCCACGTCCCTACAAAGGACACAAATTCATCATTTTCTATGGCTGCATAGTATTCCATGGTGTATATGTGCCACATTTTCCTTGTCCAGTCTATCATCAATTGGCTTTTGGGTTGGTTCCAGGTCTTTGCTGTTGTAAACAGTGCCGCAATGAACATATGTGTGCATGTGTCTTTATAATAGAATGATTTATAATCCTTTGGATATATGCCCAGTAATGGGATTGCTGGGTCAAATGGATTTCTATTTCTAGATCCTTGGGGAATCCGCCACACTGTCTTCCACAATGGTTGAACTAATTTACACTCCTACCAACAGTATAAAAGTGTTCCTGCTTCTTTACATCATCTCCAGCATCTGTTGTCTCCAGATTTTTTAATGATCTCCATTTTAACTGGCATGAGATGGTGTCTCAATGTGGTTTTGATTTGCATTTCTCTAATGACCGGTGATGATGAGCATTTTTTCATATGTTTGTTGGTCTCATATACGTCTTCTTTTGAAAAGTATCTGTTTATGTCCTTCACCCATTTTTGAATGGGTTTGTCTGATTTTCATCCTACAATTATACAATCTGAATTTCTATGGTTAGAGCCTGGGGATATAAACTTTAATCATTCCCCCAAGTCATTCTGATGAGCTACAAGTTCTGGAAGTCACTGGATGTCCTAAAATCCAAACTCTCTGATCTCACCTGAGGTCTTGGGCACTCTGGCTCTAGCACACATTTCCAGCTTTACTTCCTGTCTTCCCTGTGCCCCTTAGACAGGGCATTGTGTCCTCTGCCTCCTCTGCACTTACACCATGACTGGCTCAGAATTTTCTTTCTGCCTAAAGTGCCTTCTACTCCTTTGCACATTGTCCTTCTCCTCAACCTTTGAAGCTTGGACCAGCTTCTGCCTCTTCCATGAAACCTCCCTGGATTCCTTTCCCCATACTGATTTCTTCTCTCTCCTCTCCCCACCGCTGGTCACAATTCATTGTAAGCCGTCGGGCGCTTTTTATTGTAGTGTGTGCATATCTCACATGATGTTTTCAGGATATGGTCTCATGCTTGGTTCTAATTCTCTCTGGTCAAGATGAGGAAATTCTCTGATTCCAGTATGATACTTGGCTGAGAGCAAATATTCAGTATTTGTTGTACTAAAATGAATTTAACTTTCCAGCTCACACCTTCCTTACTTCTAAGGTCCAGATAAATATATCCAAAGGTCTATAAGATGTCTTAAGTTTTTCAACCAAAACACAGTTAAAATGAGGTCTTGATATTGCCTTGCAGTTTCCCCTTTCCAGTGTCCCTGTCTCAACAATGGCATCTCTATCTACCTAATTACTTGGTCAGGTCAGAATGCTAGACATCACCTTTTACATCTCCATGTTTCTCTCCTCCCATATCCAATCAGACGCCAGGAACTGGCAATTTCATTCCCAGAATGAATTACTAGCTCTCCCTTTTCTCTCCATCTTTGTCACCACCTGGTATTGATCTCTCTCTATAGTGAAATGTGACCTGGTCTCAAACATCCACCTTACCCCTTCCAGCTGGTTCTCCTCACTGCAAAGAATGAGGTTCTGGCCTCATTCTGGCCATGTCACTCCATTGCCCAAACCCTTTCACTGGCTGCCCACTGCTCTTGACAGTCACAGTCTTCCATAGGATCTGGAAGGCTCTGAGTGATCCAGCCCCTGCCAGTGCCTCTTGCCTCACACCCTGGTTTTACTCCTGCACCAACAACACCATCTCCACCATTGTGCTTTATTTTGCCCTCATTTCTTTCCTTCTCTAGATAATTTGACCATAATGATCTCTCTGCATAGAGTTCTGGTACTATCTACCCTATGAATAACAACTACCCACTACTATTCTTTCAGGCTTTAGGGTAAATGTCACTATTCTAAAGTGAGATCTGTCCTCAGCCCAAGTGTGGTAGGCAGCCGGATTATCTCCACAGAGCACCCTTGATTTTTTCATCTTAACCCCTATTATAAGTGTACTTATTAAAAACAATAATTTCTTGGATATTCTCACCCTACTGAGTTTCATCCTTGATTGCATCCCCACCTTCAAGCATATAGTAATTTCTCAATAAATAATTGCTGCATGAATCAACTCCATCCAACCTGCCTGCACAGACCATCCTCATTTTCCAAGCCCCTATCATTTTCAACCCCAAAGCAGAAAAAAAATCATGAATGTATCTGCCACAGAATTGCTCTTTTCTTGAGATGGCCCAAGCTAATCACAGATATACAAGATGTGGAGGGCTGTCTTAGGAGGGGGAAATGCAGAAGTGGGCTTCTGGTCACAATCATGCTAAAAACCCGAGTCCTCCACCCCTTCTCTGCTGAGCTCCCACTATGAGTGGAATCACAGTTTTGCAGCCTCTGGCCCCTGCCTGACAGGCTCTGGACCTGGGACTGGGGGATGGGAGGGAGGGAGGCCCCACACCTTTCTCTTTGCCTTTCAGGGCACATTGTCATGAACAAAGGCAGGAGAAGGAGGATTATTTTCTTGTGATGAATGCCGCATTTTAAATGAAGTTCCTTAGGCATTTAGACAATCATATTTATTCTACATGCAACAGTAGTTTCATTATATATAGAGAAAATCCTTCTAAATGTTAATGTAACATTGGCCCAAGGAACCTCACATTTGGAATGAATAAACTAAGACGTGGTCTCACATTAGTGAAAATGCACTGAACTCAGTTCTCTGCTGCAATTTGTTTTGGGAAGAAAACAATTTATCATAGTTGTAAAGAACACAAGCTTTGAAGCCTCCGAAAGTCCTGGGTTCAAATCCTAGCTTACTAACCTAGTGACTTCAAGTAAATTATTTGAGGTCAGTGAGCCTTCTTTATAGGGCTTTTTGAAGGAATCACATGAAAGAATATATATCAACTTATTAGTATACAATGCTTTTGTATATAGTATAGAGTTGGCCCTCCATACCTGTGGGTTCTGCATCTGTGGATTCAACCAACCACAGATCAAAAATACTTGGGGGAAAAAAATTCATAAAGTCCCAAAAAGCAAAAACTTGAATTCTTAGCACACCAAATACATGTTAAATCCAAGTGAATGAAGTGATGTGTAGGCATTGTATTAGCTATTATAAGTATTAAAATTATTAGTATTATAAATTCCTTATATTCTATTAATAGTAACAGAGCTTATGTTGAGTCAAGCTGAATCTTGCCTAACATCTACTATTCATTCCATAATTATTTCTTGAGCTCCTACTATGGTTCAGGCAGTGAGCTAGGTAATGGGTAATATTTTGGTGAATGAAATGAACATGGGTTTGCCCTTATGGAGCATAAAGTCCAATGAGGGAAAGAAAAATAGGTAAACAAACCAATCAGTATATAGCTATTAATACAAATGTGATGTGTGCTGCAGGGGAATGAGCTGTGTGCTGTGAGAGGCAATGGCAGGGAGAAGCTGCACAGATGAGGTCATCAGACATGTTCAAACCACGAGTGCAACTGAGGAGATGAGGCCCTTAGCTGACTCCTGTTCCCACCCCCACAACACAGGACCATCAGAGACAGAGACTGTCAAATACTGTGTTTATTCAACGTGGTACCCTTCAAATTTCCTGACATTTTACAAAGCTACCCTCACTCTGATGGTCTCTCTAACCTGACCCAAAAAACTGGTGATTGTGCAACACACACCCAACCCACAGGCTGGTAGATTATAAATAAAACATTAGCAAACACAATCCAGCAGCATTTGGAAAGAATAATTCACCACAGCCAATAGGATTTATTCCCAGACTACACAGGTAGATTGATGTAAGTTAATCTGCTAATATAATTTATCCTGTCGGTCCCTCAAAGAAGCAAAACTGTATCCTCATCTCCTACAAATGGAAAAATTCTTTCACTGTATTCAATATTCAGAATAAGTTTTTTCCTTACTACTTATTGCTGTGGTTATTTTGCCTGAAGGTCTAAGGTTTTTGTTTACCAAGCATGATGACTAATGTAAGCAAACCTCAAGGTTAGTGCCAAAAGCATGGTGTGCATCCCTGTGTGTGTGTGGAGGGGGTGTAAACTGGCCATTTCTACTAGGTTCATTTAGATTGCATCTATATTCATAAGACTTCAATATGAGCACCATTTCAACACAGTTCGTGCCTTATACTTAGCCCAGGAACTGCAACAGAAGTAACAGGAGAAAACCCCCAAAGGCTGTGGGTGCTCACAAGTGGGATGGTTTATGCTAAGGTATAACTGACTGACAGCCTCTATTTCTAAAATTAATTACTTTTCTTCTGGAGTTAAATTTGCTGATGATGCTTCCCACAAAAATATGAGGTCTTTACATAGCAAATGCTCTAATTAAATAAGAATAAAGGCAGAAAACTTCAAGACCTAAATCAGATACATTTATTCCGTGCATGTGGTTGAATCTTTAATAATTCGAAATGTAACAGTCTCTTCCCTCCTGGGATAGTGATGATATCTTGCTCTTTCCTGAATTTGCATCTATCTCCTGTCTGATGTTTATTTATGACTGTGGTAAAGAGAAGAGATGCACTCACTTTGTTCTTTTCCTACCAACTCCTGCCTAAGCTCTCAAACTGCAGTGCTGTGTACAGAATGGTGTCCTCCCAAAATTCATATGTTGAAGCCCTAACCCTCAATATGACTGTATTTGGAGATAGGGCTCTTAGGAAATAATTAAAGTTAAATGTGATCTTTAGAAAATAATTAAGGTTAAATAGGATCAAGGGCAGGGTCCTAATCTGATAGGATTGGTGGCCTTATAAAATCTCACCTTCTCTCCCTCTCTCTCTCTTCTTTCCCTGCACACACAACAGAAAGGCACCCTGTGAGCACACAGCAAGAAGGTGGCCACCTGCAAGCCAAGAAAAGAGCCCTCACTAGAACAGGACCACACTGGCTCCCTGATCCTGGACTTCAGCCTCCACAACCGTAAGAAAATGAATTTCTGTTGCTGAAGCCACCCAGTCTATGGTATTTTGTTATGGCAGCCCAAATAGATTGTGAAATCCAGAGGAGAGAGAAAGCAATAGCTATGAGTATAAGGAAAATGAAGAGATACAGCTTCTTCTTCCTTATTCTGTCTAAGCATTCTCTCCTGCTTTCAACACTTGGCCCACTCAGGGGAGAATGCTGGGTCACCTGTGTCCTTTGAAATGGCTTCTAAGAGACTAAGAATTGGTATACATTTCCCTGCACATGGACCACAGGCATCATTGTTGTCTCAGAATCAACCTCTCTTTTCAACATCCCTTCTTGTGTGTGGGTCACAACACAGTGAAGATGCACAGCAGGGACAGCGGGCACCACTATGTGCCAGACACTGGGCTGGGTGCTGCAGCCTAAGATCAGTCATTTTAATCCTCATATAGGCTGCATCAGAAATACAACAAAGGAGCCTCAAGCTATAAGTCATAGAACTTAGGCATATCTTGCTTTGAGGCTAGTCCCCTTGACACAGTTCTCTGCCCAGATCGTGATGCTTCCAAGAGATAATTATCCCAGGAGCCACTGCTGTCCAAGAACAGGTGTCATGCAGATACTGGGTGGATTTCCAAACTAGTGAGCATTCTCAATAGGAGTCTCAACTTCTACTCTCCCACTCTCTCCCATCCCTTTACCCCAGAATTAGATCTATTAGGCAAAGAAGATAGACAAGTTCCAGGTGCTCCATGCCCTCAAAGTTCCCAAAGGTTGCTCTTTGAAATATTTGGGAAGAGCAGAAAATAGCAAAATAAAGAGAATATGTCAAATAAGAATCTTTGAGTGACAAGCTAGCTTGGGTAGGGATGAGGAGAGATTTAATGAATGGTAAGGGTCATCTCACAGAACCCAAGAGTAGAAAAGTGCCAGGCCCTAGGAAGAGTGACTAGAGTTAGGAACTGGAAACTGGACAGGATGCCCCAAAACTCTTGTTCTCTGTCCATTCTCCTTAACTGCTTCATCCTCCTCTCAGTTCTTGTGACAACAGCTTTGACTCTCCAGTTTGCAGGGTGAAATGTGGGTGCCCCACCTGGGCAAGCTTCCACGTTCTTGTCTCAGCTATTCAGAGACTTCTGGGTTATCTCTTATTTACACATCCCTAGGAGATGTGTAACAAACATAGGTGAATGTTTTACCCTTGGTCCAGTTTGCTGTGGCCAAGAGAAGGGTCACGGAGTAAGCAAGGCAGCAAGGTAACGACAAAAATACATCCCTCACAAAAGTGTGCACCCCAGAAAAAGGAGAGAAGAGAGCCCAAGAAATGAGAAAGCTGGCTGGCCAACTTTTGCTGAGTTTCTCCTCGGTATCTTACTATGTTCTACATGTTAGAATGAATGCAAGCTGTGATGGTTAATATTAGGTAGCAACTTGACTGCATTGAGAAATGCCTAGATGGCTAGTAAAGCATTGTTTCTGGATGTGTCTAGCAATATACCAAGGAAGGGTATTGCCAGAGGAGATTGAGATTTGAGTCAGTGGACTGGAAGAAGACTCACCCTGATTTTGGGTGGGCACCATCCAATCGACTGCTAGTACAAGGCAAAGCAGGCAGAAAAAGGGGGGCAGGGTTTCTTGCAGAGTCTCCTGGCTTCCTCTCCTCCTGCCCTTGGATATCAGATTCCAGGTTATTTGGTCTTTGGACTCTGGGTCTTACACCAGTAGCCTCCTGGGGGCTCTTGTGCCTTAGGCCTCAGACTGATGGCTGCACTGCCAGCTTCTGTGGTTTTGAGGCTTTTGGACTTGAGCCATGCTACTGGCTTCTTGCTTTTCCCGGCTTGCAGATGGCCTATCATGGGGCCTCATCTTATAATCATGTGAGCCAATTCTCCTTAACAAACTCCCTATTATATGTACATATATTTCATTAGTTCTGGAGAATGCTGGCTAATACATAAGGGATAAATAAAGCATGACCCGCTAAGGACTTAGCTGGGGAGACCAGAGAGACCTAGAAAAGACAATTCCTGGTCAATATACAACAGTATTTGCTCATGAGCTGAACTGCGAGGCCAAGATACAGTGCCTCAAGTTGAAGAAGGAGTAGGGTCTGTGGCAGTGAGAAGGAAATTCGAGTTTACTGTGCCAAGCATCCGCTAGCGTGTTTTTACCTGACTTCAGCCTCTCAACAATTTATCTGTAAGATAAATGCTACCTGAGGAAACTTCCTGGAGGATAGAGGTAAAGGTCATTTTAGTGGAGATAACAGCACAGGCAAAGTCTTAGTGTTCAGAAAGGCCATGGTTTGTACAGGGGAGATTCAGGGAATCAGTCTAAATGAAGACGGAAATGCTTTGAAAGGGTGGAATTTGTGAGAAAGAAGTTTAATAAGAGCTCAAATGAATGAAACAAACATTCATTTATTCAATTTACTTCTTGACCCCTACCATGTTGTATGCCAGGCTCTGGATATGTCCCTACTATGGTGTGCCAGTCAGGTATTTAACAATCTAATAGTCAAGACTTTGGGGATTTTAGGGTGATCTGGTGCTCAAAGCAATAGGATGTTGAAGACACTAATCTACAGTACCAACTATGAATAATACTCTAAAAAAACTAATGCCATACCATTGGGCAGCCACTTTGTAATGCTGTTCGTATAGAATAAATCTCATTTTTAATAAAAATGTATCTTTAAGATATATACAACGATTCCTAGAAATAGATTGGGCTGTCTATTATATTGATATATACGCAATCTCGGAAATTTGTCTCTAGTGCCTGGTTTACTATACACCAACAGAATTTAGAGCTCCATAAAAATACTTTATAGCATTCAGGCAGCAATGTTCCTATTTCTTATGCGGATACATTGGAAATGTGGTTGGCGCTGTCATTCATCTCTGGCACCTAAATGTTTTTCACAAATAGTTGCCGCCTCAAGAAAGTATCACCAAATAAAATGTTTTTATTTGGTTCTTTGGTGATATGTCAATAGACATTAAAATAAAAACGTCCTGTACTTAGGCGCTATAGTCCCCTTCAAAATGTTTTCAAGAGGAGCTGGAAGGTCTCTAAGGACCCATCAGTGAGAATGAGGAGGCAGAGCTGAGGGATTATTACCTCTTTAAAGGATGGATCTTTCTATTGGCCACTTCTCCTTTATTGGGAAGGAGGGAGCATAATAGAATTTTATATGTACTATCACACATCCAGAGGAGGATCGTTGATATGCTCTGTGCCTTGTGTCTCTGCCAGCATAGGAGCGGGGCACACATGGGCCTTTTCTCCAGACACCAACAAAATGCAGTTGTCCATTTCTCCAATGAACTCAGTTCGTGGTAATATCTTTGGATATTAATAATGATATCTTTTGATATCACCACAAACTGAGTTCATTGGAGAAACGGACACCTGTATATGGTTCAGGAGGAAAATAAGATGCAAGCCTTGCACAATGACTTACTTATAATCTATTTAAATAAGGAGGCCTCATAGAACATTGAAAATAGATTTTTGCATCCATAGATTAGATTTACCTTCCCAAAGGTATTGCTTGAAGGATATATATATATACATATATGGAAATTTGACTCATTCCTTATTAGTAAAAATAACACCCTCTTAGCCCCTTCATTGCTTTAGTTTTCTTCAGAGCACTTATTGCCTGATGTACTATTTATTTTATTATTTCTATATTATTTTCCTCCCTCCACTAGAATATAAATGCCATGTGGGCAAAGGTTTTGACTTTCTCCTCCCCCACCCCCTACATCTATTCCCAGAACCTAGAATATGTCTAGCTCAAAACATGTGCTCAAAAAATATTTTCTAAACAAATGAAAAAGCTAGCCCTTAGTAAGCCATGATTATATCCTTTATCTCATTTAATTAATACAATACTATGAGTAATATTATTATTTCCATATTTTTAAGAAAATAAATGAATTTTTTATATAAAGAGTTAAAATGGGGCTGAGCGTGGTGGCTCACGCCTGTAATCCCAGCATTTTGAGCATTTTGGGAGGCTGAGGTGGGTGGATTACTTGAAGTCAGGAATTCAAGATTAGCCTGACCAACATGGTGAAACCCGTCTCTACTGAAAAGACAAAAATTAGCTAGGCGTGATGGCTCATGCCTGTAATCCCAGCTACTTGGGAGGCTGAGGCAGGAAAATCACTTGAACCTGGGAGGCAGAGGTTGTAGAGAGCCAAGATCATGCCACCGCACTCCAGTCTTGGCGACAGAGCTAGACACTGTCTCAAACAAACAAAAGAATTAAAATACCACTAGAGGCCAGATTATAGTCTTTAAATACCATTTCCTACTAAAATTAGCGAAGGCTTCCTAGAGGAGTGGCTGATTCTAGATCTAGGGTGGGAAATACATAGAATGAGACTAGAAGATCCTGTTAGGCAGAAAGGAAAGAAGCTATCAACACTACAGAGATTTAAAAGACCAGTTTAAAGGGGCTCCCACTGGCCAAAGCTGGGGCAATAATGATTTTTAAAAGAATAAATGTGACAAATTAAAACCCTTAAATTGTTAAAATCCATTAGTTCATAATAGTACTGCAAAACAAACAGACAAAACCTCCTGATTAGTCACCTTTGCAAGACACTAGAGAACACCCTCTTCATTCTGGAAGTGGTAAATAAAAGAATCAAGACTCAGTTTCAGCTCAGAGATACAAATAGTAGAAAGCAGTATTGTTCCCACACTTATAGCATGAAAAAAGCTTAAAAAATGTAAATAAGCAACTTTTCTTGAACTTTCAGAGAACTGAGATCATAGGGCCAATAACTAACCTGAAATCTAGTGTCGAAGACAAAATGCACCAGACAATTTAGATGATTATATTCAAACTATTGTAATAGAAGAACACCTTGGATTCAAAGATCAGAACATCTCAGCAATGTGGTTTCATTCTGGACTTTGTAGGGAGAAGGAGAAAAGTTACAGGTGGGGTGATTTACAGATGGGATTATTTTGCAATCAGGAGAAGTCTCAGTCATGCTGCTGAACTAAAGATGTTTATTTCTGCGCCTACCTCGTTTCAGGGGAACAAACAGTTCTAGGTTTAGTTACTCATTCCTAAGGCTAGGGGTGAAAGGGACAGGGTCTATATCTGGCTTATCAACAGGTTCAAGTAAAAGGGGGGAAAAGATCTGTGTTTGACCTTGTCTCAGGTAAACAAAAAAGTCTTATGCCAGTCATGACAAAGAGTGGACAACCACCCTTTCCCATATGACTTAACTGAGTCATACTGGAAAGGGTGGTTCTTTGCGATGTCCTTTCCTGAAACACCAAATAACTGGAGAACTTCTTAACTATCGCTGTCTACTGGGAGCATAAGACTCAGGTAAATTTCAGTATGGAGAGAGACAGGTGTCTACAGAGAGAAACAGGACCAGGACAGCTGCTTATCCGATGCAGAATACCAAACACTATGTAAGTGCATAAGAAGGTTCATATAGAAACTTTTAAGGAATTTCTAAAGGCTGAATATGGCCTAAAAGAGTGTGAATTTCTTGGGAGCCACAGAAACAGAGGAGGTTTGCAAACTCTTACAGGTGTAATTTCCCTCAGGTGTTTAGCTTACTTTAGCTTTAGCTCCTGCTGAAACTCCATGGAAATCCATCACCCCTTTCAAATAAAAGCGTTAATCCTCAGAAGGAAACACAATAAAAACTGTAGCCTTAAGAAGCTGGAAGCAATTCTTTGCAGCTGGGCATGGAGAAAGGGAAAAACATTTTCTATCTCTGAGAGAAAGGTGGGAAGAGTAACAAGCCCAGCACAAGTCTGCAGCAGGTTAAGACCACGCCCTTGAGACAGGTGCTCAAGGATTGCCTACAACTGAGGCTCAACGAGAGGATCAGAGAACATCGCCCTGCTTCAGGCCAACAAGAAAAAGTAACAGTGGAATACAGATAGAAGAAGCACAAGAAGCGGATTTTCTTTGGGGAGAAGGGCAAAGGAAAGACCCAGTGCTAAGCCAGTAAATCCAAAGCCAACGGGGGAGCAGACGCTGAGAAAAACACGTCGGCAGATTATCCCACATCCTGAAACAAGGTAGGACTCTCCATGAGTAAAGTCTGTTTTTCTTTAATCCTTATACAATCTATTTTATTTTTTTGCCTTCTACTCTGCTTCATCATATAATAGCAATTAGCTTTCTTGTTATTACTTGCCTCGTGTGCATTTCCACCCCTTTACTTTCAACCTTCCTATGTCACTTCATTTCAGATGTGGTTCTTGTAAAAGTACATCGCTGGTTTTGATGTTTTGCTGTTGGTATTTGTCATGTTGCAACTTTATAATGGCCGTTTTGAATCCCTTGAGCAGAGATGTATCGGAGAGTTTAGAAAGGATCATAACCTTGGCTAAAGCCACTTGTGTGGCATGATGATCTGCTGCTACTTTGCCTTTAACTTCCATTTTATCTTTTTACCTGGGCTTCAACCTTTATAGTATCCACCTCTCTAGGAAGTAGGAGTGCGTCTAAATGCCTCTTAACTTGCTGGAATCAAAAGTTCACTTTTGATGGAGATTCCAGGGAGGTGAGAAACCCTCTTTGTTTCCAAGCACCCGTAAGTCATGTACTATTCTAGAACCCCTGCCATCTGTGTATAAGTCTATTCTCTGGTCTTTGGCTAGTTGACAAACTCTAGTAGGTGCAGTTAGTTCTGCCACCTGGGATGCATTTGCCTCAGACAGAGGACTGTATTCTGAAGGAGACCTTGGGTTAGTGATGGAGTATCTTGCCCGATAACCTTCAGATTCAGTTTTTATTACGGTAAGTAGCTAGTCAGGTATGAGCAGAGCACAAGAGGGCTCCTCAACACCCAACACACACTCCAGGACCGTCAGGTGACCAGTCATAGGCAGGCAGTGTTAGCTTGTCCCTCTAAATAAATACATTGGTCCCAGCTGGCACTAGGGAAAGGCAGTCTCCTAATAGATAGAAAATACCTGAAACTGGTGATTAGCAGCTTCCCAACTTCTCATCTTAGGAGTTGAGAGAAGTGACACAGGACATGGAGGTATGTCAACATATAAAACCCCAAGTCAAAAATGTCAAAGTATGCACTTGCCTTTCAAGTTGCCCACTTGGCTCTCTTCCAAGTATACTTTCCTTTTATTCCTGTTCTAAAGCTTTTTAATAAACACTCTCTCCTGCTCGAAAACTTTCTTCAATCTCTCCTTCTATACCTTAAGCCCCTAAGTCAAATTCTTTCTTCTGAGGAGGCAAGAATTGAGGTTGCTGCAGACCCGTAGCAATTCGCCGCTATGAGCATATTTTGGTGCCTTGTGACTCGGGTACCTTCCACTGCTGACATTTTGAGGTATGATCAATCAAGAAAGATTATGACGTCATGGTTCTCGATATGAGTCTCTGATAAACCTGAGTGAGGTACAGAGGGTTCTCTAAGAAAAGATAAACCTGAGGTTCTGCTCCCTATTTTCTTGTAGGAGCAGGAGAGTGACCAAGTTCAAGTTTTGCTACCATGAATAACCTATGTGAGAGGTAGGGAGGGATAGCATCTCGTAAGAGGTTAATCAGATGACTGAAAAGGGCTGTGTGTCCTCAGTAATGTCTGTACTGGGTGAAGAACCCTGAGGTCAAGCAGGGTGCCTAGAACCAGTGCAGCAGAAACATCACCAAGTTTACAGCAGCAGCTGTGGTCTTCAGACAGCGGGAATGAACCTTTGCCCCTGAGTCTACTGATGATGCAGTTAAAACCCAAAGGACTTGTCCCAATCGCTCATGTGCAAAGAGATGAAATGATTTTTGTCTGTTTGTTAATTTTTGTAATTAGAGGTACCTAGCAAAGGAAGCTATTGAAAAGCCTTCTTCAGGTTCCAGAAGTCCTGTTCCTGTTGGGCTTTTGGAGCAGCAGCCTGTTCCTGAGGACTTATTCGTAAACAGGTTTTGTGATCTCAGAAAAATTTGGCACCCATTGTCTGCAATATCCACTTAAACCTGCAAATCCTTTCTATTGTAGTTTGTAAGAGATGTAGGGCACGTTTGAATAGCCTTCAATCTAGCCGATTTTCCCCTCTCGTGCCCTATTCAGTAAACTATTGAGGAAAAATTGTAATTTATCTTCTAAAACTTTAAGTCCCTTTTCCTTTTCTACTAAGACTGAGAGCAAGTAAATGGAAACCTTTTTATAGCCTTCCTTGTTCTCAGAAAAGAGTAGGAGATCATTTACATAGCATATTAGAACTGAATCACAGTAGAAATTTAGATCTTTGAAGTCTTGTTTGAGAACCTAGGAAAAGTAGAAAAGGGCTTCAATAACACCCTGAAGCATGACTGTCTAGATAAACTGTTGTCCTTCCCAGGAGAAGGCAAAAAGGTATAGACTCTGAGTGTAGAGGCACACTGAAAAAGGCAAAGCAAAGGTTCACTGTAGTGAGGGAGGTGGCTTCTGGAGGAGTTGGTTGGGTTGGAGTACTTCTGGAAAGTGAGGAATAAAATTTTGCCGATGGCCATGCACTCTTTCTTGAGCAAATTGACATCCTCGTCTGTTTGGATTCTTTGCTCACAGGACAGAAGTGTTACAAGGGCTAACGCAGGGTATGAGAAGACCTTGGGATACAAGGCTTGCAACTATAGGTTTGATCCCTTACCTGTGTCTGAGTTCATGGAATATTAGGGAAGTTTGTGTAATAATTTGGTAGACTCTATCCGTATTTTTACAGGTTCTGCTCTGATTATTTTGCCTATATCAGTAAAAGTTTTGCCTTTAGAGTGTCAAGATCCTTTTCTGTCGCATACATTAAATGTAATGGGAGAAGCAATGGCATATCAAGAGCAGACACAACTTGACTGTGAACAGAGGAGTTCTCTGCAACCTCAATAAATAATCCTTCCGGCGTGCTTTTAATCATTACAGTTCCATTTGCAAAGTAATCTTTTGTTTTATTAAATTTGCAGGGGTGGTATCACTGAGTAGGAAAGAATGTTTTCAGTCAAAGACACAAGGGTTAGGATAAGAGCTGGGAGACGGGGAAAACCTGAGGGTTATTTGAAATATCTTCCACCTGTGCCGTAAGTTTACTCTGAGGAAGAAGAAAGGTAGCAAAGTTTTTCGCGTCAACGTTCATCAGGGATATTGACCTGAAATTTTCTTTTTTAGTTGTGTTTCTGCCAGGTTTTGGTATCAGGATGATATGCTGCCATAAAAACAGATGAGTTCATGTCCTTTGCAGGGACATGAATGAAGCTGGAAACCATGGCATGTGTATACCTATGTAACAATCCTGCACGATCTGTATACATACCCCAGAACTTAAAATATAATTTTTAAAAACAGACCAAAAAAAAAGAAAGATAGCAAAGTACAATACAAAAAAAGTGGCATACATATCATTTTTAGTGTGAGTAGCACTAGGAATTGATTAGCATAACTATATTCATAGTTGATTTACCTTGAATGTTTGAGGGTATGGCAAGACATTGAATGCTTTTTCATTCCTTGGAACACCTTCATTGATCCAAATTGAGGGATTTTTCTTTGTCTTGGTTTTTCTTCTGTAAGATGGGTTCATCTTTTTTCCAGTGTTCTTTCTGTTAACAGTGCCCTTGTCAGCAGGTGGTTGGTTGGGGAATGGACTACCTAGCTTTTTAATCTACAGCTCCATAAATTTACTTCAGAGCCTGTCTTACTTTTTTTCTAAAGCCCTGGCAAAAAGTTCATTCAGGTGTTAGAGTTTAGCTAATGGGCTGTTTCCCATTCTAATGTCTACTTTCACCTTAGGTCTCTATCGTCAGGTTTAACTCCATTTGACAAAATGAGATGAAAGGGCTGCTATCACAACAGCGCCTTTTTTTATCTCCCAAGATAAGTCAGAAAGTATTTCCCACTATCTTGAAAAATCCATAGATTCATCTTTTGTGCTTATTTGCATGATTGAACTGTGGTCCTATCGATTTTTTACTGCAAATGTTTCAGGTATGGCTTTTTATGAGACTTTGATCTAATTTTCTGGCCTGTTTTTGACCCTCGGGTTTGTTATGGAAAGAATCCTGTAGGTTGCTTTCTGGGTCAGCCCAATTAGATTTTGCCATTTAGGATTTAGTATCTGAGGTTTGGATCAACGTGTTTACAAGTTGATGTATGTCAGGTAACCCTAGGTCATATGTACACAAAGGAATTCTAAATTCTTGTATGAATATTTGCTGGTCTTATGTGGGTTTAGGGAAATCTTTAGTTATAGCTCTTCAATCAGTTCAGGTCCAAGGCTTAAGTTCTACAGTTGCCTACATGACGGGTTCATGAGAGGAATGGGTCCTTACAGACAACGGGCATTTGGGGGTTTTAGGAGAGTTGCTGGGAAAGGTAGGGGGCCTGGACAAAAGAAAGAAGAGGTAGGAGGTGCGGAAAGAGAGAGATCAGCAGCATAAGAGGAAGACATTGAGGTCACTTGAACTGTCTAAGCCCCGTGACCTGAGGTTCTCATCTCTACTCATACTCCTCACTGGGTATCCTGGACCTAGTGATTGTGCTGGCTCTAGCAGCCAGTAGGTGTTTGGACAATTCACTTGGTTGTGAGCTCAGAGGATGGGAAGGGAGTTAGGTTCTAGAAAAGCTAGATGTAGAGCAGCAGCTGGAGGACAAGCACTAGAGAAATGATTGACTAGGGAAATAAGTCTAGTTTGTTCTTGCTTAACTTTGTCAAGTTGCCCTTTCGCTTTGGCTGGAGGCTCTTTTAGTAATGCAATTTTTAATCCAGAGTTTTGTCTGGAGGTCTCTGAATATCAATCAAGAAATGCCACCCATAGAGCTTGTGGAATCTTACTCCCTTTCTTTACTTAGGTGCCTCTCAAACCATTTTATCCAAATTCAGCGTTCCCCAGAGCAGCTCTGAAGACCTAAATCATCTTCTGAAGTTATACCATTTAGAGAGAGAGGCAGAAGAATTAGGACTGTAATCAGAGTACATACACGAAGCAGGGAATTTTACAGATAGAGGAAAGAATTTAGACTTAGAGGACCCCTCGCAAGCTGGTGATAGTCGGTAGGAATGTCATGCTGTGCCCTTCGTGTCTCAGGTCCATAAACTGACAGTTGGCTGCCTCTGAACACAGGCCCAATAGTCTGTGCCCCTGGCAGGTAGAAAGCCAGAAATAGCATTCCCTCTGGATCAAAGCCAAGCTCTCAGGACACAAATTCAGGATGGAAGAAGAACCTCATCTTGGTTCTTGCTTGGTGATCCACAGCAAAGTTTGTCCAATGGACACCGGTTCAGCAAGACCTGAAAACTTCCCCACCTGTGAGGCCAGCTTGAATAACACTCCAATAGGGCCTTTGCCCATCTTCTGCCCTAGGATTCTCCTTCTTTTGACAAGTAGCACCTTTAGACAGCACAACACAAAACAGTAACACAAAATATGCCATAAAGAGGGTGGGGGCAATAAAAAGAGGTGGCCCAATTCAAACAAGGATGCCAAACAAACAGGAACCAATAACAAAGCCAGTGACTAAACTGAGAATAAGCAGCCAAGAAACTTAACACAAAGAGAGCAGAGTTCATGCTCATGGTGGGTCATCATAGGCTTCATAAGCCATGAGCCAGCAAAGCACAAGGGGCCTTCACGAATACCACATCTGGATGAAGGCTGGGGTCTGTGCAGTGCACAGTGCAGACAGGGGCTCTGTGGATCCTCCACCATAACTATGGAAATGAATGAAGACCAACCAAATGAGAATAACCAGGCATGGTTTATTCAGAGCCTGCCATAGCAAGGGAGTCAGCCACCATTACTTGTGCTTGGAAAGGCTCTACAGCAGGCAGAGGAGTGGTAAAGCTCTACAGTGAAAAAATGGAAGGCTTCACACATGCCCTGTTGGAGGCCATTGGCATGCGGAAGCTGTAGGCAGACTAACAAGAGACAGCATTCTATGTCATTGGTTAGGGGTAAATATTTGACTTTACCTAATTGATCCTGTGTTGGAAGTAGGTACACAGGTACACAATTATGAAAGTTGTCAGTTATTAATAAAGTCCCACTTGGGGACAATTATCACAGGAATTATTGCTTAACTTCCTGGATTTTTGTTAGAAGTAGAGATCTGACTCCTTA
>NW_016107589.1:2029160-2069904 GCF_001604975.1 Cebus imitator | reverse complement strand
GTAGAGATGGGGTTTTACCATGTTGGCCAGGCTGGTCTTGAATTCCTGACTTCAAATGATCTGCTTGCCTCAGCCTCCCAAAGTGCTGGGATTACAGGTGTGAGCCACCACACCTGGCCCAGAGTTCCATTTTATATATAACCTGGCCATTGTCTATTGGTATATCCAATCTCTTGCATCACTCTGATTTATTCATGTGTAGGTATTCTGAGTTTCCAGCAGATTTTAGAGTTTTACATGTACCTTTGACATTATCTTGCTTGACACTTAATGGTCTCTTAAATGGAAGATTTGTGCCTGTCTTTAGTTCTTGGCTTTTCTTTCTTCTTTCGTTACTATCCCTTCATTATCAATTCTCTCTCTCCAGAACTTCCATTACAAACTTGTTTTTGGACTTCTTCTTTACATTTATTAACTTATTTTCCTTATTAGTCCTTTGGATGCATTTTGAAATAATTCCATACTCAATTTTCCAGCTTATTAATTTTTTTCCTTTTAAGTGTCTATTTGATGTTTCAATCCATCTATTGAGAATTTTCCCCCATAAGTTATATTTTTCATTTTAAGAAGATAATAATGCGTTTTAAAGATTTTCTGAATATGTAAATTATCTTTTTTTAAAGTCATATTCTTACTTCTATTACTAATTCTTTGCCTTTGGACATAAATTCTGCCATTGGTTGAGTTTGCTTCTTCCATGGTGCCAAATTTCCTCCTATATTTGACGATTTTCTTGTATGTGTTAATTTTGGTGCTCGAAATTTCCCGTTAAAAGTTCCAGTATCCAGTATTTCTACACTATGGGACCTTAGCAGGCGTTACTATTTTGAATGAAATGTGTCTGGTGAGAGTGGGCAAGGGTGGATTGAATGGATGAGTGGAGTAGCAGCTGGCATTTGGTGCTTGAGCACCCTGTTTCTTCTGGCACTGGAAGCAATTTCCTCCCTCTTTGATTTCAGCTCCCACCTGCAGATACCAACCCTCCACTCCTACTCCCAGCCCTATGGCTGCTGCCCACCCCTATGGGCCCTGGAGAGTGATGCACAAGTTTTCATCTGCCTAGAGTACCTCAACTTAGTACCCTTTTTGTTGCTTCTGGATCTTCTTCAAGAGGTTCTGATATCCACCACCCCAAAGCATGGGACTTTTAAAAATGACATTTTTAATTGTTTATGATAGAATTCTCCTTCAAGGAAATTTTCTGTCCCCTGATGCACACATACCTAGTTTCCTTTTCTTTTGTGTGTGTGGTATGGGGGAGGCAGGGTCACACTCTGTTGCCCAAGTTGGAGTGCAGTGGCATAATCATAGCTGACTGCAGCCTCAACCTCCTGGCCTCAAGTCATCCTCCTGTGTCATCTTCCCAAAGTGCTGGGATCACGGGTATAAGCTCCTGCACTCAGCCTATACTGATTTTTTTTTTTTTTGCTACAGCCATACATTTTTATTTTAATCTATTCTCTGCAACTTGTTTCAGTTTTGTGTAGGATGCAGAAGATTGGTGCACATTTTAGTTTGCAATCTTGCAACTAAAAACTTTTGAGTGTAGCAGTTGTTAAAGTGTGAGGCAAGGACCCCTGGGGGTCGCAAAGACTCTTTTAGAGAGTCTACAAGATTCTTCCTTCTTCAACCTCATATCTATGTAAAGCTGGATTCTCTTCATATACTTCAACCAACACAATATATTGCAACAGATTGAATGCGGAAACAGATATGACAATCCAGCTCTCTTCTTTAGGTCAGACATGAAAGAGATTTGCACAAGTATAGAATATTGCCATTCTTCTCAGTTTATTTTGAAATATATACTTATTTTTATAAAGTGTTATTGATGTTAATTTGTAATAGGCTTATTTAATGAAGTAAATATTAAGATTAAGTATTAAAAGAAAAAGGTTCATATTTACTAAAATAAGAGTCTCTATTATCTTATTTTTTTTATATTCACAAACTCCTTTGGACTATTCTTTTTCTCTCATTCCAGACATTCTCCTCAACTAATTTGGTGTTATATACTGTTACCATTCTTATAGTGAAGAAGCTGGAAATTTTAATATTTATAATTTGTTTTTTGAGTCTAAATGTAATTATTGTTTTTCCTCACACAAAGTAAGCTGTTTTAAATCTGATCATTCCAATATTGATCTGTATGCTTTTGTATGTTACAGTGTTAATTCTAAATTAAATTTTACAGCCCTTCAGATTAGAAAGTAATGTTTTTCTTTTACATAACCGATATTGGTTTAAATTTGCCATTTTGTTTGCTTCCTTGTCCTCCTTTCATCTCAGATCTTCTTTCTGAAATAATTTTCTTCCTTTTGAAGCACATATTCTTGGGTTATTTCAGTGAAAGTCTGTTTTCAACTCTCAATTTTTGTCCAATGATATCTTTATTTTGCCAACAATATTTTATCCAATAATATCTTTATCATTCACATGTTCTTGAATGATAGTTTGTTTTTTCAAATATCAATTCTAGATTAACAGTGATATTTTTCACTTGATACTTTATAGGTATCATTCTAATGTCTCTTGTTTTCCAGTATTGCTCTTTATAATGCAAATATCACTCTAATTCAATGATTTTCAAAAGTGATACTTAGACCAGCAGCATCAATATCACTTTGGAGCTTTTTTGAAATGCAACTTTAAAAAATCTTTTTCCAGATTTACTGAACCCAAACTTTGTAGTTGGAGTTGAGAAATGCATTTTAAAAAGTCCTCCAGGTGATTCTGCTGCACACTTAAGTTTGAGAGCCAGCTATCTAATTGTTATTTCTGTGAAGGGTAAAGGTTATTCATCTTCTGTTTCAGATTGCTGTTAAGGATTTTTTCTTTAATGTTCTATAGATTCTGATCAGTCTAGAAATAAATTTATTTATTTTAATTGGAGTTTCTTGGGCTTCCTGGGCCTAAGGATTGGTGGCTTTGATTAATTCTGGAAAATTTTAACCCATTACCTCTTTAAATATTTATTTCACCCTACTTCCTAGATTCTTCTGAAACTTCAATTATACTTATATTGGATCTTCTCACTTTACATTTCATATGTTAAAATTATTTCCCCATGTTTTCTATATCTTACGTTTACTATATTTGCGATTAGTTTTTAAGCTATTCTCCAGAGAAAATTTGTGTTTGCTTCTGCTAAGGACACATCAAATTCAATTTTATTCTTGGGTTTTTGGACCACATTGGTAATATAAATTCTTCCCTCAAACCTGTATGAATGTAGATGGGGTTAAAAATTCTCGTGGGAAATGCTTTTTATTTTTATTCTATTTTGTATGGCACCAAGGCTAAGATCAGCATATCTACTCTTCTACCCCAATTTACCTGTTTTTTTAAAAAATTCATTCACTGAGATCATTGCCTTTTGAAAGTCTTGGCTTTCCTGAAGTTTCTGAGCTTACCTTTATACTTACTTCTGTGGCCCAGTCTTTGTCTTCTATCTTCTGAACCCACAGATTGTTAAGACACAGAAACCACCAAAGATTAGCAGATACTCTGAGGCAAAAGCTAGTTCTAGAATTAGCTTAACCTTGTGGATTTTTGCTCGCTTTTTGTTTTTTCCTCTGCTAATTGGAACATTTATATCTACATCTTGGTGGTTGAGCTATCAGTGAAGTATATTAATTTTATTCAGTATTTTGAAACATAATGAGCTTCTTGTCAGTTCTGTTACCAAACATTGAGGTCACTTGAATTGTCTAACCCCTGTGACCTGAGGTCCTTATCACTCCTTATACTCCTCATTGAGTATCCTAGACCTAGGGATTATGCTGGCCCTAGCACCCAGTAGGTGCTCTGGAGAATTCACTTGGTCATTTGCTGGGGTGATGGAAAGGGAGGCAAGTTCAAATTCCCTGGGGAACCCATGGGAGTTTTGTGCATAAAAGTTTAGACCTTATTCTGGCTTGCCAGGAGTTTCTTGGCCAGAGATAACCTGAAAGCAACTTGTAGAGGGTGGGGTCCTGGGAGTCATGTCCCTCTTGTCCTTCAGTCTGAGCTCAGAAGGGGCAGGCCCAAATGCCATCCAGGAAGCACAAAGGAGACAGGCTGCAGATCAGAACAATGAAGTAGAAGCAACAATACCGGGTATCCTGGCTCTAGCAACTTCAATATCCTTAGATGTGGCCCCAGAGTTAGGAAACTCTACTGTGAATGTCACGGTTTGTAGGATGGGGGGAGACTCCATCAATAATAAAGATAGGAGCACGATAAATATTTGCTGAGTGGATGACTTCAGAGGAATTTTTTTAAGCCTTGGAATATTACTGGAGGTTCTAGTCCATAACTGATCCTGGATGATTTCAGTTCTTTTGATTTCAGAAAGAATTTTATTGAGCATCTAAACCAGCCAAAAGGCCCAAGCTATGCTTTTATGGGGTGTAGAGAAGTGGCCTTTTTCGATGATTGAGGGGGGCCATATAGAATGGTTAACATATCACCTGGAAGACAGCAGTGCTAGCACAGATACTTCACCAAGCACATGGCTTGAGATGAGGAAATAGAGGAAATATTCCAGAATCAGAGAAACTACTGTAGGATAAAAGTGAAGCAGATTGAGAAAAAAGATTAACATGGAAAAGGAGATCAAGGGTGATGGAAGTAGGCTTTGCATACACAGAGAAATTGTAGAGGGAGTTTGTGTTATATTTATGTGGCAAAAAGAAGCCACGGGCTTCTGACCAAAAATGGGCCAGGATATTTCATTCTAACAAAAGTGTTGACTGAATCTATAGACTGGCCAGAGATTTTATGTTAGGGTAGAAGACTTCAGGGTATCCTTAGAGCTCTCTAGGAGCGATTGTTGTGGTTGCTTTCTAGGACACATGGTACTGTCTGGTGTCAAGAATGACTGTCTCCTGTGGCCAACTGGCTGTGACATTATATAGTAACCTTAACATTGAATGTGATTTTGGAAAGTGGCTTCATTTCTATTGGTTAATGTTAGTCAGCTCCTAAATCCTAGTTTAATGCTCATCCAAAGTGCTAAGTTCCTTTGTTCGTGAACTATTTGTTAAAGTATAAAATGACTTGGGAATTATTCTGCATGAAATGTCAAGCGGCAGAATAAATAACCATTCCTCTCATTAATCCCTATGGGCAGCGTCTGTTGGAGAGCTTTGCTTTTCCATAATGAAAATATGTCAGCCCTGAATATATGCTTGTGCTATTGAGACTAAACAGTGAAATGAAATGAATTTTCCACTCAGCCACAGGTGAAATATGGCAGTTTGTGGCGAATAAGGCACTGAACGCTGTAGGAAGTTGAGAGTCAATCTTTGAGAAACCATAGGAGGGCTAAAATCAGCAAGAGAGGGGAGGGCAGTGTGTGATTAAAGTGTGAAGCAATTCCCCAGATGAAATTCATCTTAATTCATCCTCATTTATAAGAGAAAGCTACTCCACATAGTACAGTTGGGTGTTAAAAAAATATGTGGGGCTTTGTTGTCCTCGAACCCATGGAAATCAGGGAAAAGCCCAGGGGTGAGGGTTTGATGTGCAGAAATGGTATACAGAAAGCAAAGAGCACAGACTGTCAGTAAGCACAGAATCATAGGACCTCAGAGACCGGCGGGCCCAGCCCATCCATCTCACAGGTGAGAAACCTGAGGCCCAGAAAGGGAAGAAACTTGTTTAAAGAATCACAGAGCCAGGGAAATTCTTACCCAACACTATCTCTATTCAGACTAGCTTATTCACTCAATACTGTGTGAAGAACTCCTAGCTCTCTGTCCTCTACTCTCTCCAGTACAGAAATCAGTAATTCTTTGAGGGCAAGGTCTGATTTCTTCCTCAGATAATGCTGAGTACCCGGTAAATGATACATGTTGTGAATTGATGTCTTACTGGATTTTTCTTCAAGGTCCAGAGTGATATGCTTTGTGTACACATGGTTGGAGGGATGTGTATATGTAGTTAACTTATATTTTATTTATCTCTATTTTATTTAATTTTTATTATACTTTAAATTCTGAGATACATATGCAGAATGTACAGGTTTGTTACATAGGTATACATGTGCCATGGTGGTTTGCTATTATTTTTTAAGTCAGTGCACATAGCCCCACAGCATAGCAGTTAAGAATGTCAGCTTTGGCGGTGGATCACAAGTTTAGGAATTCGAGACCAGCCTGGCCAATGTGGTGAAACCCTGTCTCTATTAAAAATGCAAAAATTAGCCAGGCATGGTAGTGCATGCCTGTAGTCCCAGCTACTCAGGAAGCTGAGGCAGAAGAATCAGTTGAATGAACCCTGGAGGCAGAGGGTGCAGTGAGCCGAGATCGCCACTGCTCTCCAGCCTGGGAGACAGAGTGAGATTCCATCTCAAAAAAAAAAAAAAAAGAATGTCAACTTTGGTGATTGCCCATGCAGGGTTCAAATCCTCACTCTGCCATTTATTAGCTGTGTGACTTTAGACAAGTTGCATAACTTCTCTATAAAGTAGGATGAGACACTGTATCTACCTACAGAACTTTGGTGAGACTTCTACAAGATAATGTCGTTGTAGGTAAGCAGTCTTGACATCTAATGATGGCTGTTAGTGTTATTTCTCTTTCATCCCAACCCACTTCTGCACCACTTCCCCCATGACAAACTACTGTGCAGAAGCTGAACTACATCCACTTGTGACACAATATTCTCATAGAGTAGCTCTACATTAAGGTGTTGTTGCTCTTTCTAGCTTGCACAGCTGGCTCCAGTTAGTGTTCTTCTCCATGGGAGAAGAGTGTGAACCACTAAGACTGTTAATGCTGAGGACTTCATTTGTTTTTTAACATGGTCACAGATAATCAGGAGGTGAGTGAAAACTGCCTTGAGCCTCCAATCTGCAAGCCATGGAAACAGCATTACAGGTATTGATGGACTTACCACCTATGCAACTTACGACCATTCGACTTTACGACCACAATTGCTAGCCACGACTGCTCTGTGTCTGGCAGCGCAAACGTTGCCCAGCTGGGCATAGGACGGCAGCACTACCATCTCTGCGTGCACCATTTCAACTGTACATATAGCCTACTCAACTTACGACCAAATGGTGTTACGATCGGTCCGCGGTCCCGACCGTGGTCGTAAGTCGAGCACTAGCTGTACCAAGGTCCTTATTTTAAGAACTGGCAAAGATTTTCATGAGAACTTAGAATTGGTTTTAATGAGTTTCAGTGTTTTGCCAGAATGTGATTAGCTTTTTAAAATTAAGCTTGAATTTATACGAATAGAGATCAAATTTATGAAAAATAAGTAGGAAGAAAATTTTTTTTCATATACAATCAAATGGTCTCTAAGTCTTTTATAAAAAAAACAAAAAGGAAACAGTGAATAGTAGAACTAAGGGTAGTTGACTGAAATAGTAGAAACAGCAGGAATGTCAGGAGAAAACAACTTGCTCTCTGATTTGGAGAGCATGTCTGTGAGCTGTTTAGAGTCTCAAGATCCATGGTTGAAACCCTTTGCAAATCATTATATGGCACCAGGATTACCATTTGAATTTGTAATATTTGAACTTGTACGCAATAGAAACTTGACCTTACAGATTTGCCATCAGTGGATCTACATGAAGCTCACATGTAGTATGATTCTATTTATATGAAATGTTCAAAAAAGGCAAATCCATAGAGACAGAAAATAGTTGGACAGTTACCTGGGGCTCAGCCTGTGAAAGGGAAATAACTGTATAGCTGGCCATGAGGTTTCTTTTTGGAGTAATAGAAATATTCTAACATTATATGTGCTGTGGTTAACAATTCAGTAAATTTTAAAAGATCACACCTCAAATGGGTGGACTTTATACTAAATAAATTATACCTCAATAAAGCTATTTTTAAAATTCAACTTGTGTGAACGGATTAAAAAAATTCAGTCTGTGTAAAAGTATTGATCAAATGTCATCATTTCTATGAGGTTTCTTTTTAAAAAAATATATCCAGGCAGAATTAATTGGTCAGTTTTCTTTGTTCCTGTTGCTATTTGTTATGTTCATTACTCATTCAACAGACAGTAATTGCTCATCTACCATGTGTTGAACCCTGAGGAATAAGAGCAGAATTTTTTTACTGTGGTAAAATATATGTAACAAAATTTTCAATTTTCATCATTTTAAATGTATGTTTCAATGGGATTAAGTACATTCACATTTTTGTGCAACCATCACTGCTATCTTTCCCCAAAAAGCCTTTATTATTCCAGACTGAAACTCTGTATCCATTAAACACTAACTCCGCATTTTCTGTTTTCCCCAATCCCTGGAAACCACTATTCTGCTCTCTATATCTGTGAATTTTATTACTCTAGTTATCTAATATAATTATACAGTATTTGTCCTTTGATGTTGGCTTATTTCATTTTGCATAATGTTTTCAAGCTTCATCTATGTTGTAGCCTATAACAGAATTTCCTTTTGAAGGCTGAAAAATATTTCATTGTATATATAGACCACATTTTCTTTATCCATTCATTCATCAATGGACATTTGGGTTATTGTTTCTTGGCTATTGTGCATAATGTTGCTCTGAACATTGGTATACAAGTATCTGTTCAAGCCTGTTTCCAATTTCTCTGGGTAAATATGTATGAGTGAAATTAATCATATGGGGATTCTACATTTACTTTTTAGAGGAACTGCTATTCTGTCTTCTGCAATGGCTGTCCCACTTTACATTCCTACCAGCAATGCCCAAGTTTTCCAGTTTCTTCACATCCTTGTTATTTATTGGGAAATAGCCATCCTAAATGGAGTAAAGTTGTATCACATTGTTGTTTGGACTTTTATTTCCCTAATGACCAGTGATATTGAGCATTTTGTATGTGTGCTTAATGATCATTCATATATATTCTTTGGGAAAAATGTTTATTCAAGCAAGCCTTTTGCCCATTTTAAAAATCAGGTTTTTTAATTGAGTGATAAGAGTTTTTAAAATATATTATTGATATTAATCCCTTATGAGATAGAGTATTTGCATATATTTTTCCTCTTCTATGGTTTGCATTTTCATTCCGTTCATAGTTTCTTTTGCACAAAAATGTTTAATTTTCATTAAGTTTCATTTACCAGTTTTTTCTTTTGTTGCCTGTGCTTTTGGTGTTAAAAAGAAATAATTGCCAAATCCCATATCTTGAAGTTTTTTTCTCCTAAGAGTTTTATAGTTTTAGCTCTTACATTTAGGTCTTTGATCCTTTTTGGATATAATTTAATTTGTATATATGGTATAAGGTAACGGTCTGATTTCATTATTTTGCAATACAATTTGTTTAAAAGACTATTCTTTCCTCATTGCATGTTCTTGGAACCTTTATTTCTTGGCTCTTTATTCTATTTATTTGTATGTCTGTCTTTATGCCAGTACCACACTTTTGATTACCATAGTTTTGTAGTAGGTTTTGAAATCAGGAAGTGTAAAGTCTTCAACTTTGTTCTTCTTTTCCAAGACTGTTTTGGCTATTCAGGGCCCCTTGAGATTCCATATGAATTTTGGGATGGGTTTTTCTCTTTCTGCAAAAAAAATCATTGGACTATTTATAGGGATTTGTTTTGAACCTGTAAATCACTTTCAGAAACATTTTTAAAATAATATTAAGTCTTCTATGAACACAGGATGTTTTCCATTTATGTCTTTAATTTCTTTTAGCAGTATTTTATAGCTTTCAGTGTACAGCTTTCTTTTTTTATATATAGCTTTCTTTTGCTGCCTTTATTAAGTTTCTTCCTAAATATTTTACTCTTTTTGATGTTATTATAAATGGAATTGTTTTCTTAATTCCATTTTTGGAGTTTCATTGTTCTTTATAAATATAGCTGATTTTTGTATGTTGATTTTGTATTCTGAAACTTTGCTGAATTCATTTATTCTAAGTTTTTTGTGTTTGAAATATTTAGGGTTTTATATGTGTGAGATTATGCCATTTGCAAACAGAGTCAATTTTACTTTTTCCTTTTGAATTTGGATGCTTTTATTTTTCTTGCTTGATTGCTGTGGCTAGAACTTCAAATACTATATTGAATAAGAGTAGTAAAAGCAGACATCCTTGTTTTTATAATCATAAGAGAGAAGCTTTCAGTCTTTTACTATTGAGTATGACGTTAGCTAAATGCTTTTCATATATAGCCTTTATTATGTAGTTTTCTTCTTTTATTTCTAGTGTATTTTTTTTCATGAAAAGGTGTCAAATTTTGCCAAGTCAATTGAAATAATCATGTGTTGTTGTTTATTCTTTACTGTAAATGCCAGGTATGTTATACTATTGAGCATTGTATGTTGAACAACCTGGAATTCCAGGAATAAATTCCACTTTGGCATGGTTTATAAATTTTTTAATATACTGCTGAATTTAGCTTGCTAGTATTCAAGATCTTTCATGAATATTATTGATATTGGTCTGCAGATTTCTTGTAGCATCTTTGGCTTTGGTTTCAAGGTAATATTGGCCTTATAAAATTAGATAGGAAGTATTCTGTGAGGAATTTGAGAAAGACTGGTGTTATTTCTTCTCTAATTGTTTGTTTGAATTCACGAGTAAAGCTTTCTGGTCCATAGATTTTGTTTGTTGGAAAATTTTTGACTACTGATTATGTTTCTTTATTAGTTAGGAGTCTATTCTGATTTTCTGTTTCTTCATGATTCAGTCTTGGTAGGTTGTTTCTCAAAGTTTTTTCATTTCATCTCTTTACCTAGACTATCCAACTTGTTGGCATATAATTGTTCATAGCATTCTCTTGTAATCCTTCTTATTTATGTATAATCTGTAGCAATACCTCCCACTTTCTGATTTGAATAACGTAGGTCATCTCTTTTTCTTAAAGCTTTGTCAATTTTGTTCATTTTTTTAACAAATAAATTTTTGGTTATGTTTATTTTTATGAATTATTCCTCTGTTTTATTTGTCCCTACCTTAATCTATATAATTTTCTTCCTTTTGTTAGCTTTGGCTTTATTTTGCTGTTCTTTTTCTAATTCCTTATGGTTTAAAGTTAGGTTGTTGATTTGAGATTGTTCTTTTTTTTTTCCCACCCCCTTCACCCCCCTACCTGCCAAGATTGTTCTTCTTTTTAAATGTAAACATTCAGAGCAGTCAGTTTCTCTCTCCTAGTACTGGCATTGCTGTACCCCACAAGTTTTGGGTTGCTTTCATTTTATTTGTCTCAAGATACTTCCTAGTTTCCTTTGTGATTACTTTTTTAACCTACTGGTTGTTTAGGAATGTATTGTTTAATTTTCCCACATTTGTAAGTTTTCTCATCCAAGTACTAACTAGGCCCAACCCTGTTTAGCTTCTGAGATCAGATGAGATTGGGTGTGTTCAGGGTGGTATGGCTGTAGGTTCACACATTTGTAAATCTTCTAGTTTTCTATCTGTTATTGATTTCTAGTTTCATTCAACTGTGTTTAAAAAAAATACTTTGTGTGATTTCTGCCTTTTTAAATACATACAATTTAACGTCAAAAACAATAAGACTTGTTTCATGACATAATATATGATCTAACCCAGAAAATGTTTCATACACACTTGAGAAAAATGTATATTCTAATATTACTGAGAGAAGTGTTCTGTATATGTCTATTAGGTCCAATTGGTTTATAGTGTTGTTCAAGTCCTCTGTTTCTTCATTGATCTTCTGTCTGGAATTTGGGGTTGAAGTCTCCAGCTATTATTGTAGAGCTGTCTATTTCTCCATTCAAGTCAGTTTGCTTTGTGTATTTTGGAGGTGTGATCTTTGGTGCATACGTGTGTATAATTGTTCTGCCATCTTGGTGAATTGACCCTTTTAACATTATACAATGTCCTTCTGGGTCTCTTGTAATCATTTTTTTATGTAAACTTCATTTTGTCTAATATCAATATATCTATCCCTGTTCTCTTTTGGTTAATAATAATATTCGAATGGAATATCTTTTTCTGTTCTTTCATTTTCAACCATTTGTGTCCTTAGATACAAAGCAGAGCCTCTTGTAGAGGGCATAGTGTTAGATCACAATTTTGTTCGTCCATTCTACCAATCTATACCTTTTGACTAAAAAGTTTTGTCTATTTAATTATTAATAGGAAAAACTTACTCTTGCCTTCTTGTTGTTTTCTGTGTGTCTTACAATTTTTTTTTGTTCCTCATTTCCTCCATTGCTGCCTTCATTTGGAGAGAGAGAGAGAGAGAGAGAGAGAGAGAGAGAGAGTGTGTGTGTGTGTGTGTGTGTGTGTGTGTGTGTGTGTGTTGGTCAGAGTCTCACTGTTGCCCAGGCTGGAGTGCAGTGGCAAGATCCCAGCTCACTGCAATATCTGCCCCCTGGGTTCAATGATTCTCCTGAGTAGCTGGGATTACAGGCATGTATCACGCCCTGCTAATTTTTGTAATTTTGGTAGAGATGGGTTTTGCCATATTGGCCAGGCTGATCTTGAACTCCTGACCTCAAGGGATCCACCTGCTTCAGCTTCCAACAGTGATGGAATTACAGGCATGAGCCACAACGCCTGGTCATATTTAGTTGATTTTTTTTGTAGTCATATGTCTTGATTCCCTTCTCTTTTCCATTTGTGTATATTCTATAGATATTTTCTTTGTGGTTACTATGAAAATTATATCTTAAAATTATAACAATCTATTTTTAATTGGTAATAACTTCAATTGCATACAGAAACTTTACTTAACAGCTCCACCCCCTCAACTTTGTTTTTGTTATAAATTACATCTTCATATATTGTGTACAAATTAACACACATTTATAATTATATTTTGTTTGTCTTTTAAATCCCATAGAAGTTGAAAACTGTTATGAACCAAAATTATAATAGTAGTGGATTTTATGTTTGACTACATATTTTCCTTTACCTTTAAGGAACTTATATTTTTGTATAGCTCTGAGTTACTGTTCAGCATCCTTTCATTTCAACTTGAAGGAATCAATTTAGCATTTTTTATATGGCAGGTCTGGTGGTACAGAAATTCATTAGCTTTTGTTTACCTAGGAATATATTAATTTATCCCTCATTTGTGAAGTACATTTGTACTGGGTAGAGAATTCTTGACAGACATATTTTTTTTTCTGTCCACACTTCAAATATCATTTCATTCCTTCCTGATCTCCAAGGTTTCTACTGAGAAATTGGCTTATAATTTATTGCAGCTCCTTTTTATCTGATGAGTCACTTTTCCCTTGCTGCTTTCAAGATTCTCTCTTTGGCTTTGACTTTCAACAGTTTAATTATGTGTTTTGCTGTGGATCTCCTTGGGTTTATGTCACTTAAAGTTCACTGAGCCGTTTCAATTTGTAATGTTAGGACTCTCCACAAACTTGAGACATTTTCAACTTTAATTTTTCATAAGTAATCCCTGTATGCCTTTCTCTCTTCTTCTGGAATCTTCTTAATGTGTATATTGGTCCATCTTATGGTGTCTCAGAAGTTCCTTAAGTTCTACTTGTTTTTCTTCTTTTATCTTTCTGTTCCTCAGACTTGTTAATTTCAAATGTCCTATCTACAAGTTCTCTGATTTTCCTCTACCAGCTCAGATATACTGTTAAACTCTTCTAGTGAATTCATAATTCAGTTATTGCATTTTTCAGCTCCAGAATGTCTATTCCCTTGCTTTCTATAATTTACATCTCTTTGTTCATATTTCTATTTTGTTCATATATACTTTTCCTTATTTCCTTGAGTTTTTGGTTCATGTTTTCTTTAGCTCTTTTTTCAAGAAAAGGTCTCACTGTCATTCAGGCTGTAGAGCAGTCGTGATCAGGGTTCATCGTGGTCTTAAATTCCTGAGCTTAACCAATCTTCCCACTTTGGCCTCCCAAGTAGCTGGGACTATAGGCATGTGCCTCAATGCCTGGCTCCTTTAGCTCTCTGAGCATATATATAATAGCTGTTTTAAAGTCTTTGTCTAGTAAGTCCTATGCTTCTTCAGGGAAAACTTTTGCCACTTTGCTTTTTTTGTTTGAATGGGCTATGTTTTTCTGTTGTATTGTATACTTTGTGACTTTTTGTTACAAATTGAGCATTTGAAAAAACATCCATCTCTTTCAGTCTTTGCAGACTGTCACTGTTCCAGGGCAGTCCTTTGCTAATTAACTAGGCAAGTGTGAGTCTCAGAATCAGCCCAAGGTGAGATCTTAAAGTGTTCTCATGCATTGGGCCTGAATATGTATCTTGCCTGGGCCTATGTGTGCCTTTTTTATTTCTATGTGCATGGCTGCTTTACAGTGTTTTAACTTCCCAAAGAATCTTAACCCAGCTTCTCTTCAGAGCCTTATTTGACATATTGTATGCCTCTACCAAAACCTCTTGCTCCAGGCATCTGTAGGCCTGTAGTCCTCCTGGAGCTTTGATGGGTAGTGCCTGTGGCTTTTTTCAACCTGAGATTCAAGTTAGGTGGAACAGAGACTAGCCCTATAGGAGGTCTCCAGACAAGTTATAACTTTGCAAATAAGGTGTTCTCTGTTACCTCTGATTCAGTAACTGAGCTGCCACCTGCTCCAGACCAAGAACCTTTCTTGAACCAGAGGGAACAGAGAAGACCTACTATTATGAATGTGACCTTCTCTTGATTAACTTTATTGCTGTAGACCTTTAACATTTACAGAGCTCCTTTAGGGTTATTTTAACCAGTTTGTAGTTGGTTTTTGTTTTTTGTTTGTTTGTTTTGTGTTTCTATAGGGAGAATGAAGGCTTAGAAGTTCTCTAGTCCACAATTTTGCATCATATCTTGCTTTCAAAGGGCTCATGTTTGATGAGTGAATTGAACATGTGAACTGGCTAACTGCTATGCTGAGGGATACACACAGGGTGCTAGAGAAAAAAGGAATCCCTGGTTCTTCTAGGATTAATCTAGAAGGATTTATAGAGGATGAATAATATTAGTAAATAGACCAGCAGGAGCACTGGTAGGAAGCTTGAGAAGACTGGAGATACTTGGGAAAAAGCATCTGAGAAGTGAAGAATATACGAGAACAAAGAAGTGCAAAGAACCAATTACAAAAGAGGCTGTTTGCCAAGGCATTTAGTTCAGATTTGGGCCTGAAGGTGACAGGAAACCTTGAACTTAACTAGACAATGATATGATCAGATTTGCCTTTGAGAACAAATGACACCAGCAGCAGTGGCATGTAGGATAGATTAGAGTTAGGCAAGGATGAAGCAGGGTCACTAGTTAAACTCTTTGGATGGTTGAGACAGATGACAATGGTCAGAACCATGGCAATAGTGCTGGGACAGAGAGAAATAGGTATTTAGAGGAATTAACAGAATCTTATTATAGGTTGGGAGGGGGAGAGAATGGCATAGATAGTGGTTCCATTTCTGAAGCTAAGGGCTGTTGGAGGAGCCAGTTTAAAGAGGAGCCTGATGACTTTTTATATCATTGATTTTTGAATCCACAAGATGTTATGGTGTATTGCTTCATCATTTTTTAAAAAAAGTGAAACTTAGAGATGAGGCTGATGACCTCACTGGCCATGTGCCCCCATCCCGGTTCTTCCCTCAGAGGTTACCACTCCTACCGGGTTGATGTGTATCTTTTCAGGACTTGTTCTGTGCATTTCCATACCTACACTAAGAAAATGGAGAGTATCAGTTTTTAGATATCTAACTTACATATTTTATACTTCATATGTCATCTGATTTTTCCCCATACAACCAATATTTTATAGGTTTTTCCAGGTCAGTGCATATAAGCCACTTCATCCTTTTTAATTGCTACAAAGTATTCCACAGTATAGCCTCACCCAATGTCCCCACTGATTAATATTTAGCTTTTTTCCAAGTTTCCTGCTCTACCAAGTGGATATAGTTTTACATATAACTTTATACATTAGTGTAATGTTTGTTTCTCCAGAAGTAATTATTGAAAACTGGAATTACTAAGTCCTAGGGTGTACACTCTTATTTTTGGTAGCTGTTGCCAAATCACCCTCCACAAGGCTCTTCTGATTATACAGCATACAAGGGTGCTCCTTACCCTGCACACTCATCAATACTTGCTGTGATCAAGATTCTTTTCTGAGTAATACTGTATCACTGCTTTAATTTGCATGTCTCTGATCATGGGTGAGATCAGGTATAGTTTCACAGCCATTTGTGTTTTCTATAAATTGCTTGTTTTTATCTTTTACCTATTAGTCTCTTGGGCTGTATTTTTCTTATTAAATTGTTATATATATAAATGTTGTAATATATATTTTTAGTGTATATGTACATACATATGTGTGTGTGTGTGTGTGTATTAGTAGCTCCTAATCCTCCATATGTTTTATGTTACCTGTGTCTTTTTTAGTCTCTTACTATTTTTGATGGAGGCAAATTTATTCATCTCCATTTGGCTCATGTGTGCTAGGACTTAAGAAAAGCCTTACTGACTCCTATTGTCATAAATATATTCCTTATATATTTCATTCTGTCATTTGGATTTTTTAAAATTTGAAATTGAGGTGTCAGTGAAAAATTCAAGTAGAATTATCCAAATGGCAGGTGATTGTTTCAGAATGGAACAAAAATCAAAACCTATACTTGAGATACATATTGAGGGCATCTCAGAATGGAGGAGATTTTTAAAACCATAGACAAATATAAGACTGTCCAAAGAAAGCATGTAAAATTAAACATGGGATGGGGATGCAGATCTGAGGTATACCCATACTAACAGAACTGGCTAAAGAAAAGAATATACAGGAGACTTAAAAGAAATGTCCAGAAAGGCAGGAGGAAAGCCAGGCAATGATGGATAAAAAGAACCAAGAAAGGCAAGTGTTAACAAAGATTCAGTAGCTACTGCCCTCAACATCAACCTTCCCCATTTTTATTTTTGAGACAGGAAGTCACTCTGTCACCAGGCTGGAGTGCCGTGGTGCGATCATGGCTCACTGCAGCCTTAACCTCCCAGGCTCAAGTGATCCTTCGACTTCAGCTTCTGAAGGAGCTTGGACTACAGGCACATGCCACTGTACCCAACTAATGTTTTTAGGGGGGTGGGAGATTTTTGAGACAGAATTTCACCCTGTCGCTGGAGTTCAGTGGTATGATCCTGGCTCAATGCAACCCCTACCCGCTGGATGTAAGCAATTGTTCTGCCTCGGCCTCCTGAGTATCTGAGGTTACAGGTGCCTGCCACCACGCCAAGCTAATTTGTGTGTTTTAGTGGAAACAGGGTTTCACTATGTTGCCAAGGCTGGTCTCAAACTCCTGGGCTTAAGAGATCTGTCCTCCCCAGCCTCCCAAAGTGCTGGGGATACAGGTGTGAGCCACCACGTCCAGCCTCCACCTAGTTTTTTCAACAATTATTTGTTTGTCTTGTTCAAGGTGGTAATAACTTTTTCAAGCAGGCACCAGATCTCACTCACTTTTATATTCCTAGAACTATGTTTCCTGCCCATGGTGGCATCTATCCATCCAACAGAGTGAAATCTATACACCTACCAATTAATCTATAAAGGTTTGTTGAATGAATAAATTTTTTAAGTCTTTTTCTTTAAGTCAATATATCAAAGCAAATCTTACCACTAAGAAATTTGAGAAAGTAGTGTGACTTTTATGGTCAGCTCTGTAACCAAAGCTGGAGAACTGGCTTCCAATTGTTCTTGCGTTCGTTAGTCTTGGCCTTCAACAAACTAATATGGCATCCACAACAGTGGTTGGGGTTTAACTGCTGATTTGAGAGGAATCTGAAGTGTGTTCACAAATGCCAACAATTCTTTAATGTGCCCTTAACTACCTTGGAGACATCACATTGGCCCTTGTTCTCCTGACATTGGTTATTTTGCGGATTTACGAAGCACCTTTTCTTGAACTGTCAATCTGTAAACTGTCTGTAAAATCTAGTCCAGAGGGCAAAGGAGTGGAATTATTCATAAGATAGTTTCTACCTCAGCTCATGGCAAAATTACTCACTGAGGGTATAATTAAGTCATAGACACACTGGCCCAAATGTGGATAGAGGGGAAACGGAAATAATTCCCATACCAATTTGAGTGCTTTCTGACTTTGATGTTCAACAAGAATCTGTTATATTCCAGAACAGAGGGGACCCTAGGGTCCCCATAAAGGGAAGAGAGGTGGGTTGTGTTGTTGTTTTTTGTTTTTCAGAGAATTAGAGAATAACTGGCGGGGGAGGGAAGGGATAAGCAGAGTTTAAAAACTTTAAACAGGATGACAAGAGTGAAATCTGATAGGTAAGGAGTGAAGTTGGAGCCTTAGATAGGCAAAGGCCGCCAAAAGGAGGACTCAGGTGAGTGGTTCTAGACCAGCAGTCCCCAACTTTTTTGGCACCAGGGATGGGTTTCATGGAAGACAATTTTTCCATCAACCTCAGGGGGAGGGAGATGGTTTCAGGATGATTCAAGTGCATTACATTTATTGTGCACTTTATTATTACAGTTTAATATATAATGAAATAACTCTACAACTCACCATAATATAGAATCAGTGGAAGCCCTGAGCTTGTTTTCCTGCAACTAGATAGTCCCATCTGGGGGTGATAGGAGACAGTGACACATCATCAGGCATTAGATTCTCATAAGGAGTATGCAGCCTATATATCTGGTGTGCGCAGTTCACAAGAGGGTTTGCACTCCTTTGAGAATCTAATGCCACCACTGATCTGACAGGAGGCGGGGCTCGGGCAATAATGTAAGTGACAGGGAGTGGCTATAAATACAGAGGAAGCTTCACTTGCTCACCTGCTGCTCACCTCTTGCTCTGCAGCCAGGTTCCTAACAGGCCATGGACCAGTATTGGTCTGTGGCCCAGGGTTTGGGGACCCCTGTTCTAGACTGAGCAGGCATAGGGCATGCATGTGCCAGGGGTGCTGCAGGTACCAGGCCAGACTACCTGCAGGCAGACCTGTCTACCACAATCGGAAGTCCTGACAGAGCCTGTTGGTTATCCTCTTTTGTGCTCATACCGTTCCATAGTGATTGCATGCGGGATGTGCGTGCTGAATGCACATACTGCCCAGTGAATTACAAACACTCAGATGTTGCAGACAAAGTAAAATTTATTGAGACAGACAGAAATGCACCTACTCAGGACTACAGTTAAGCATTTACTATTAACCAAAGAGTTGTGTTCACATTCCAGATAAGTCTACGTGGAAAAGCATTCAGAATTTACTAGGTTTTTGCTACGTCACTATTTCATCTACAATAGGGACAACAAACTGACACTCAGGATTAGATGGGCTCTCATTACAATGCTACACATTGAACAGGGACAAACATCAGTGACTTTGAGAAAAAGGTATATAAAAAGACCAAAACCACCCACTGCAGAACGGGCTCTTGAATGTTACTGTACAGTGTGGTCAAGATAACAAGAAAAAATGCGAGTGGAGGGGGCAGACCTGGACAGACACATTGTCATTTGCTACTGTGGGTAAGAAAATGGTCGTAAAGGAGAAGAAACAAGATACAAAACCTCCAACTCAGTATTAAGGTATTCTCATGCCTAGAATATTGGTAGAAACAATAATACATTCTGATGGCAAACAACTAACCATGGTGGAACAAAATTCTGGGATTTAATTTGGATGCCAAGGAAATTGTATTAAAAGAGCTGTTTATGGAATAAGAATGAAGCTATTCACTAAGAACTTTTCAAAAGTGAGTTAGTGAGGGTTCAGCTTAATATTTGTATCAGACAAGGGACTGGATTATTATGATACTATTTTTTAATCAGTATTTTATGTGTACTTGGTCACTGTACAAGTGACTCCCTGTCACTGGTACCAGTGGGCTTTTTGGGGGTCTCTTTCCAAAAAGAAGAAAGCAAACATTCTACTTCTAAGGATAAGGTAACTCATTCTAATTTTTAGTACTCACGGAAAGTATTAAAGGTCTTTTAAAAATCTAATGCTGTCATGTCAAAGTGAGGCATGAAAAGTATTATTAAAGTGGCTCCATCAATTTGGGGGTTCCAGTTTGAGGAGGGCTTTGTATTTAATATTTTAATGAATTATCTTCTTAGAATGTCTCTGAAAATGTCATCTCATTACCTTACTGGGAATGATCTATTGAGCTCTCTTCTCCATCATTAAGTTAATGCTAAGGATCTTTAAGTGTCATCTTAATTTGATACTTGTCATAAGATAATCAGGCAAATTAAAATTAGTGGTTCACCCTGCTCCTAGTTTTTCTAAGTGAAATCAATTTTTCAATTTCAATTTGTTTTCTTGTACATTTGTCTAAACTCAAAGGAGATAGTAACAATGGTTTTCTTTGATGATCTAAACTGGGATTTTAAAACATGTCTTGATTTTTAATATACTTTAATTTTGTTGCAATTAAGTACCTGCTTTCTAAATTACCTTAGTTTTGTTCAAGAAAGAAAAAATACTGAAACAAAGGTGATGGAGTTGAGATCCCAATATAGAGCTTGCCTATGGTCTGTCTCTGGGGAAAGTAAGTACAGGTATTGATCGACTTACAACGTATGCAACTTACAACCATTCGACTTTACGACCACAATCGCTAGCCACGACTGCTCCGCATCTGGCAGCGCAAACGTTGCCCAGCTGGGCATACGACAGTGCGGACCAGCTTCCGGCAGCACTACCATCTCCACGTGCATATAGCCTACTCAACTTAAGACCAAATCGTGTTACGACCGGTCTGTTGGAACCAATCGTGGTCGTAAGTCGAGCACTAGCTGTATAAAACCTCAGGGTTATTTACGAAGCCAAAGGACTTTGCTATATCAAGTATGTTCATTTCGTAGCTAAGAAAGACCAACTAATGCCACTTTATTCAGCCAATGCAAGCATTGGAACATGTTAATTTAAGGTGGGTTGGTACATCGAAATGGTTAGTTTGGGGTGGGGGATTGGTCAGCTGCCACTATGATGTTTTGGCTGAACATACTTCTTGCTTGAGTTCATGTGGCTTTTGTGTGGACAGACTGAAGTTCATGGGGGAAAGCAAGAGACAGATATATGGGCCAGAGAGCCTTGCTTGGGTGGTTGATTCTGATTAGGGCATCCTGGTAGATGAAAGCCAGGTAAGGCAGGAGCTTATGGACTGGTACTGAGTGAAATGGGGAACTTCAGAGACTAGTCTTTGGTACTTGTATCTTGGGTCAGCTGGATAGGGAAAGAAATTCTAAGGAATGTTGAGATGATGACTCTACCAAATTTGGAACTAGACTCCAGTGAGTTTAGTTAAAACAAACACTATGGTGACGAACTTTCTTCATCAGTATCTTGTAACTTACGGGGAGTGATGGGGGACAGAATTTGCTCTTTAAAACCCAGGGTTTGCTTCCATGTGCTATTATGATGTTCTTTGTAGGCCTCCATTTGGGACTCTTTGTGTGGTTAAGAAAAAGTCTGTACAGCTTTTGTGCCCTTATGATTTGTCAGTAGAAAGGGAGTAAAAGCAAAACATTGAGTTCAGAATTAGAAATTTTCTTCTCTTAAGGAACACCATGGTACTCTCCTCTCAGAGAACAGGGGATATGTGTGCATGCCTTAGAAAAAGCCCTTGAGTAGGTAAGGAAGGAAGGAACCTGTGGCAGACAGGACGGCTGCAGCCAAGGGCGCTTGGAGCAGAAATGAAAGAGATGATGGCTTGTGAAGCGGCCCATGTTGTGTGGGAGTCACATGGCTTCTGTGAGAAAAGTGATTTAGGCAGACGGAGGTTTTTTCTCAATCAGAGGCTTTCAGTAACTGCTGATGCACACAGAAGAGACCTCCTCAGCCTGCAGGCTACAAGTGCCAACCGTTAGTGCAAAAAAGGACTTTGATACAAATTTCTTATTCTAGAAATTTCGTTCCAGTCTGGACAAGCTGACAAATTTATAATTGTTTCTCAGGTGAATTTTTAAGATAGTCAAACACTTTTTCTGAGAGGTATGTGTGTGTGTGCAAAGAACACACACAGTCTTTCTATACATGCATGCGTATTTATGCATGTACAGAGAAGTATCCAGACACTGATTTTTTATAAAATGAATTCCCCAAAGGGAGTCTTAACTGAATTAAGGCTGTTGTTTATAGGAAGCCAGATAGAATGATGTGAAAAAACAAATTTTTAATAATAAACACGAGGAGTAATAAGTGGCAGGGGGGAAATGTACAGTGTGGTATGTGTGTGTGTGTGTGTGTTTTTTTTTTTCTTTTTCACAACATCTACAGGACACAAGAAAAGCACTTAGACACTGTAAGGCTGGGAACCATGCTGTAATAACCACCAGTGTGGGTAACCAAAAGGGTCTTTGACGTTTAAGAGGGTGGGGGCTCCCTGCACTGTCAGAATTCCACATAAATCACATGCTTGTTGGAAAAATCTCACAGGAGGGAAGGAGGCTCTAGTTAATCGGCCATTTCCCTATCCAAAAAATAAACAGCAACAAAACGCAACACTCTTTCTCCCATACAAACATATGCAAAAATCAGAATCCTCTGGGAACAAGCAGTTGTCTTCCAAACCTTAGGTCGGGTATAGAGAGGAACAATGGAGAAGAGACCTTGGTGCCTTGGAGTCTCAGATACAAATGCAAGAATAGGATTTGACTTGCAATTTTGTGCAAAACTTGTGTCCTCTTTCTTGCGGGCACTACCATATGTACCCGACCTCATCCTCTTTGTCGTCGTCCTCGTCCTCATCATCCTCTGTCACGGCTCGGGTGTGCACCCTCAGCTTCCCCACTTTGTCCTTTGGTCCCAGCTCCCGCTCATCTTCTAGGTCATCCAGCAGGACCACAGAGCCACCACTGCCAAAATCCCCTGAGGTTTCCTGCTCCTCTTCTGAAAGATTCAAGCATTGAGGTTAGTTTCCATTTATATCACATATCCCATGTCAGCAGTTTTCCCTTTGCATGTGACTTAACTGTGGGTAAAACCAGCAGTTTACTTTCTAAACACGGAAACATCCCTGCCCCACTGAGGTCAATCTACAGGCACAGATTACAAACTATGTTCTCATAAGAGTCCTAGAATTCTTGAGATGCTCCTACCTTCCCAGGAGGTTTACAACCCTAAATAAGAAGTGAAGGCAGCCGAAGTCGCTCGTTGCCTGCAGCAGTTCTGTCTGACTCCCTTCTCTGGGCATAGTGAGTTCCTGCCACTTGCCAAGCTAGCGACATGTGAGTTCATGTGATTTCAGGGTTACTGTATCACCATTATAAACTCAATATAGACTGGAGCTACCTCTCGTCATTCTTCTGTGGAGATCCTTACACAGTGAGGACCCACAGGTCAGCCAGGTCACTGTGGGGCTGATGCAGGAGGGCCTACTCACCACAGCTTACAGCACCCTGTTTCCTGGAGCCAGCCAACTCATTCCCATATTTGTCCACACACCAGCACTGCCCCGTGCTGCCATGGCACTGTGTGGCTTTGTAATAGCCCTCCTCATTACACCGAGGTATGAAGGCCCCTGGGGGAACAAAAGGTACAACTTTAATCAGAGATGTGCAGAGATACTCAGGGTTTATGCCCCACAACACAGGAAAGAGGGCTCACATGTCAAAATATCTGCTGCAGGGCCAGCAGCAGAGGATAGGGATGGTTGGCTATTACTTAGTCAAGATTACAGGGCCCTTAACCTTTGGGAGCCCAAATGCACTGAGTTCTAAGGAGCTTAGTTTTTAAACAGGAATGATACTTCTATTCTGGGCACTGATCTAATCCATGTGCACATATACATATATTTGTGCAATCTCTTATCCCCACAACTCTAAGAGATACTTACCATTGCTACCTTTTAATAAATAGGAAACTGAGGTCTAGGAGAATTAAGTAATCTTCCCAAGGCATCTGCTAGTAAATATCAAGTCCAGCATTACCAATACTTTGCGCAACCACATAAAGTGACATTGCTATAAAACTTTCCATATGCATTAACTATGACTAGTAACAAATGTTCTATGAACTATACCAGTCCATGGATCACACAGTTCCAAGCCATTCCTTGTCACTGTCTTCTAGACTGTAAGAAAGAGGTAATAATAGCTAAGTGCTTTACTTGCATTATTTCATCAAGCCATGCCAATATCACCATAAGGTGTTGCTATTACTATCTCCCTGTTTACAGACAAAAGAAGTGATAAACTGGAGTTAAACAATGTGCCCAAGGTTAAGCGAAATTCCTTCTATTCCTTCTTTGATTAGTACGAATTTTTCCCTTTAAATCTTGAATGGGCACTACTGTTATTACTTACATGTTTAACGTGAGAAAATCATATGGTTTTTATGGTTTACATACTTTTAACAAGATGGATTACCGGTGGCACAAATTTACAAATATGTCACTAAGTGATTGATATGTTTTGGCTGTGTCCCCACCCAAATCTCCTCTTGAATTGTAGCTCCCATAATCCCCAAGTGTCATGTGAGGGACCCTGTGGGAGGTAACTGAATAATGGGGGCAGGTTTTGCCCATGCTGTTTTTGTGATGGTGAATAAGTCTCATGAGATCTGATGGTTTTGTAAAGGGCAGTTCCCCTGCACCTGTGCTCTTGCCTTACACCCCAGTGATTGTGAGGCCTCCTCAGCCATGAGGAATTGTGAGTCCATTAAACCTCTTTTTTCTGTAGAAATTACCCAGGCTCGAGTATTTCTTCATAGCAGTGTGAAAATGGACTAATACAGTGATTGAGGCATATAATTTTATTTCTGTGTTTTCTGCATTGTTTCTATTGATGTTCTTAATTCATAAAATGATTCAGGTATACTCTAGACATTTTTTACAAAATGAGAATGTGTCCATAAAAATATCTTGGGCTTGGTGCCCATTTTGAGGGGGGTGAGAGTAGCATTTTGATTAATTTCCTGGTTTTGATTTACCTGGGTCTTCTGTTACCAAAATTTGGTAAATGATAGTATCCATTTCATCTAGGTTTTTGTAAGTTTGAGAACCACAATTTACAGTATTCTATAACTGAGCTTATATCGCACATTTAAATTCGTCACTATTTGAGCCTTTTCACGTCTTTATATTGTCACAAATTTGTCTATGTCATTAGTTTATTCAAAAAACTATCTCTGATATGGTATTTTAAGTTTTACTTCACTGTTGTCTGCCTTAGTCCTATTCACTTTGTGTTGTTCTTAAAGCTTTTTGAGTTGAAAATTCAGTTAATTTCATTTTTGTCTTTTTTTAAAAAATGCATTTAAAGTGATGAAGTTTTCTTAAGTTTACTTTAGTTGCTTCCTATGTATTTGGTACACCATGCTTTCATTTTCATTCATTTCTAAATATTTTGTAGTTTTTACACTCATCTTTGATCAATATTTATTTATGAAACCAAATGTATGGGGTTTAGTAATCTCATATTTTACTTCTGTTGTTGTGGTCAGTAGGTTTGATCTGTGATCATTTGCTTGAAATTTATTGAGTTTTCTTTTGTGATATGGTCTGTGGCAAATATTTGTGTGTGTTTGAAAGACTGGATTCAATGGCTAGGTTCAGGAATACAAATATAAGTGTGAATGCTAACAAATCTTTGTTTACTTGAACTGTTTGTTTCAAGAAGAGTTATGTCAAAGTTTCTGAAGACCACTGTGGATATAAATCCCCCTTACAGTTCTATTCCATTCTTTAGTCAACAGTGGATTGTATATGTGTGACAATGTTTCCATAAACTACAACAACATATTTTTACACTGCCTTTTCTATGTTTAGATATAAAAATAATCCCCATTATGTTACAATGGCCTGTAGTATTCAGTATAATAAAATGATGTACAGGGTTGTAGCCTAGGAGCAATAGGCTATACCACCTAGGTTTGTGTGAGTATACTCTATGATGTTTACACAATGACAAAGTGACCTAATGATACATTTCTCAGAACCTATCCCTGTCATTAAGCAAGGCATGTCTACACAGCAACTGCTGGCATATAGTAAAAGGGATATTTCAGCAAGATGACTGTGTTGTAAAAAACAGATATGCTGTGTCAGACATTAATGTTGTTTAAAAAAGAGTATTTACCCTCATTTAATTTCAACTTTTTGTGGAATTATTTTCATATAACTCTCCTTTAAAATACTTATCAATAATAATAAATGTGTTTGGCCTGTTCACATTTATTGTGATTATAGAAATGCTTACTCCTATCTCTGCCACCATATCTGTTTTCTACTTACCATTTTTCCTGCCTTCTATGGAAATCAAATTTTGTTTATATCTTGTCTTATTTCTATAGGTTTAAACACTATGTATTCTAATATTCTTATGGTTATTCATATTTTCCACAGAGGAGCATAGTTTTCCCCAGTAAGATCTACAGTTAATCTATATATTCATTTTTTTCATGAACAAACTAGAAGCTTCACACATTCTTACCACCTTTTTCTCACTTCCCCCAATTGTCTGGAATTTTAATTCTAGGTTGCTATAAAACTATTTTTTTGGTCGTATTTATTTAGAGTTAGAAGCATGTCATTTCTTTTTCATTATTGCATCTGAATAATTCCTTCTGGGATCATTTGTTTGGTAGAATAAATCCTTTAGAGATATTTAAGTGAGTCTGTGGTTAGCAAGCTGACTGAATCTTGGATGGTTTCAGAGTATCTCTGCCATTACACTTGAATGATCATTGGGATAAATTTTAAATTGTAGGTTCATAGTTATTTCCCCTCAGCACTTTGAAGATATTTTCTCTTCGTAAGTCAGCATTGTCAACAGTAAGTCTGATGTCAATCTGATTCTCATTGTGCTGTGGGTAATCTTTATTTATAACAGTTTTTAGCTTTGGTTTTCCTTACAGGGGGTGTGTGTTTCATGATAGTGAGATTGCATCTTGTATGGAAGAATTCTTCCTCTTTGTGTAACCTGGGTGGTAACACCATCCGTATCAGCCTCCTGAAAACAGAGGCTCCTGCCTACCACTGTGGCTTTCTATGTCCTAATTTTGTTTCTGAGTTTTGTAAGCGTGCTTACATTTTCCAATTTACCTTTTATTTAGTGGAACAATCCCAGAAAAAAAATAAATAAATAAGGGGGGCAGGCGACAGATTTCTCCTATTTTAAGTCAAGACATAAACCTAGACCCAGCTGACTCTAGGGTCTAGTCTAGAACACGCTACTACCAGGCTATACCAAGATGACCACACTCTCAGAGATGAAATGAGACCATGGAACACTATAGCTACCACTTAGGAAGGGCTGCTGATGCCACAGTTGGATACTTAGTGATGGCCACCCTCTTATTAAGGAGTATAAGCCACTGCACATTAGTTTTCAAAGAGCAGTAGATGTTGTCAATAGCCCAAAAAGAGATTTGTGAACAGGTTTTCAATCAAGGGCTGCTTACAAAGAGAACATGTAGATAGCTGGCTCCTCCTTGGACCGAAAAAAAAATTGGGTTGAGCTCCGAGGTTGCCAAGAAGCAGGTGCTGCTCTAAATCTACGATGCAATAATTATAGCTGATAATAATTTGTTATTGTTTTATTTATTTGAATCTGTATGCCCCTGAACATATAAAGAATTTGTAAGCAAATAAATGGCATTTCTTTCTGAGTCAGCTGGAGTAATCCCCATATGTGGGAAATGTGATAAAGCAAGCTTTAAAACAAAATGAAGTTTATTTTAGGAGAAAGGTAGGCATTTCATTCACATGCAGTGGGGTAAATGGAATATGAGACATCTAATCACAGGTGACCCTTAACAATGAGGCAATGTATAAGATATCTATACTGCATAAATCAAGGTTTAATAAACGGCAGTGTACTAGTTCTTCAACCACCTGTAGATCATAGGTATTTCACTCAAAATAATATCCCACAGGGAGAAATTAGATCAATAAACACAAGTTCTTGCACTGGAAAAACCTATGGAGGAGGGATCCGGCCACTTTGCCTTCAGACCAGAAATATATCTTTACGTCCTTTTACTCATGAGAAGAATGTAGACCCAAGGAGTTCAAAATCATGACTTTGGGGAAGTCATCAAAAGCCAAAAGTCAAAGGAAGAGAATATATGCATTTTGAGGTAACTCAAAAAAATCATAAGAGGAGAAATCACTGGAATTCATAGACTGCCTACGTTAGACAATCTGCAAGAAAACTTGCCCATTTCCTTCAAATAAACAGAGAAATTCTGAAATGGCAGGCTGCTTAGGGAATGCACCTGCCTCTGAATGCTTCACAGGAATAATTCTGAATAACTGTTACAGCTGACACCTCTTTTTTTAAAAGAAAGGAAAGCAAAGCAGACTCTTCCTTTCTTCAGCAAACCAATGAGAATTTCCAATGTTTCTATGACAAATGCCAGGACTTCCTCCACATGCTGGAGAAAGGCAGGCTGGGAGCTCTTTAGCCCCTTGAGAGGCCCGCAAGATTTGCATGTTAGGAGAACACATATTCATACAACCCACTTGCTTCCATTGTGTTTAAACAGCCTGCATACCTGCATACGTTCCTGGAGGGATTAGGTGGAGGTAGAAATAGGCTAAAGCACATGCATGTTGTTCAACCCTGTCTGATCAATTCTGAAGAGAGGACAGCTCATCTCTTTCCTTCAACAGATAACCCTATCTAGGGAACAGAGGAAATGCTATAATTTTTAGACCTTATAGTTTTAGCACTGGAAAGAGCACTTGAGAGCACCATTCAATGATTTTACTTGGAAAAAAAAAGCCAAGATTTGTTTTAGCCTAAGATGAGGGAGGAGTTAGCAGTGGGGATGGTGCTAGAGTCCAGCCCTGGCGGAACTCTCTTCTTGCTGAAGGAACACACAGCAATTCTTAACCAGCCAGCCAGTCCTCTGTTTATGTCCAGCTGCCTGGAAGAGCTCTGCCTGGGGGTAAAACAAGGCATTTCTTTCATGAAACACTAGCCCTAATTGAATAACCATTGTCATGCTGATCATTATAAGGGACATGGCTGGTTTAATTAGTTGTTTAAACGAGTGAAGAAATTGTACTTACCCAGCAGGCTTTTCCCCTTGCTCAGCTTCTGAATTCTGTTCATTTCATTCTGGCAAGGGAGACCTAAAAAATAATTTCTGGAAGTCAATTTCCAGATGGCATGGAATATAATCTCTAATGATTGACTTCACTCTTGACGTGAAATGTAGACAATGACACACCTGGGAGGGGAATTGTTTCATATGCTGTTACTATACAACAAACAAATTCAGGCCATTAGTGTGACTAATTACAAAACAAACCTCATACCACAACACACTTAAAATAGCATTTGGGGGCTACTTGCATTGTATAGAAATGTTTGTTTCTTTCTAGTGCCAACTCAAGCAAATATCAAGTATCTACTAGGTAGTGTAACAGACTTTTTCCTGTCTATCAGGGAGGAAGTAATCAGCCAAGGCTTATTAGTGGGGAAGTGTTTCAAATCCACAAACAAACTAATCAGAGGTGACAAACGCTTATGTAGCCTAGGTTTTGCTGTAGGAGCGGATGGATAGGAATGGTTACTTCAGACCTCACGGTTCGCTACCCCTATGAAAGTAAAACACAAATTAATCTCTTGAAGCCAAGGGACAATTATGAAGATACAGAAGAGATCTGGAGAGGCAGTGATGAGGCTTGACATCTAGGCTCTGCCACTTCCCAGCTGGTTACTTTGAGCAGGTCTCTTCACCTGTTCCAGCCTCTGGGTCCTCAGCTGCAAAATGCATGTCATGGAAAAGCAGTTAGTTCCATTCTAAACAAAATGAAAAGTGACCTCATTTGTTCTTCAGAGTTTACCATGACTTGCCTTGGCAGACCTTGTGGTTCATGGTTCTCCTGTCCTTGGCAGAGGGGTTCTGGTTCTCTAAGCTCTTATATTTGGCTGATACTGCCTCCTTCTACAGGCCCCACACTTGCATATAAAGTATCTGAGCAACTATTTACAACTCCTACCTTGCACAATGCTACCTGGTCTTGGTGCTTGTTCCATGAGAGAAGCTGCTAGTAAAATATATTTTGTTGACTTTTTGTTTTAAGATGCTTTCAGAGTAAAGGAGAAATACATAAACAGAAAACATCAAAGGAAAGGAGAAACAAATTTCATCTGTATTATAAAAGGTAGCATTTATTATGACAGTCCTGGATGCTGTGCCACAGGTAGGGGTTCTGGCTTTCAGCAACCGCAAGAGTAAGGGTAGTCTATCCAGAGACGTACCATGAGGCCAGGTGACCAGCTCTGACTCTTGGTTAAGGCAGTACGTAGCTTTACTCTCAGGACCTGGCACTGTTACCTCCAGGTAAAGCATTAACACACAGGCTCTGTGTTGTAAGGAAGCCATGCTAAAAATCACATGATACAATATGAATTCAAACCTAAAGCTGTCACTAGACTTAATGCTGAAAATCACTACAAGTATTTACTAAAATTTTTAAATGGCTATTATTTTAACATTGATTTTAGATACTAACAGATATAATTAGAAAAGAGAAATGAGGTATAAAATTAAAAACAAAGAGAAAAATTATCACTATCTGCAGATGGTATGATTGCATACCTGAAAAATCCAGCAAACCAACTGCAATAACGTATAAATAAAACAAGAGCTTTGTAAGGTAGATGGAATAAAATCGATGTTGAAACAACCACCAGGGAGGGAGTATAATGTAAAAAAAAAAACAAAAAAAAAAACAACCTTTTTCATTTACAATGGTAGCAATAATAAATTCAAGGAAAGTACAATAATTGTTAGAACAAAATTTTGAAATGTAACACCACTGGTTGATAGATCCTGTTCTAAGACAAAATGATTCCATATCATACAGCTATTGATTTTTACTTGATTAATCTAATTTTGTCTGATACTAAAAACAATACCAATAGAAACCATTTTTAATTGGGTGAACTCATGCTAAAGTTCACAGAGGGAAAGAAACATGTTAATATCCAGACAAATTCTAAAAAACAAAATTAACGGCAGCAAAGGATGGTCCTACCAGATATTAAAACATATTATAAAACAACTGTGATTTAAAAGTCTAAAACTGACTTATTAATAGTTTGAATACATAAAAGCCACATTTCAAATTGAAGGGCAAAAGATAGATTAGTTAATAAATGAGAAAAGGGCAACTGGATGACCATCTCCAGGGCTGTCAGGGAGGCTGGGAGCCTGCCTGACTATGTAAACATACACAATCTAGACTGATACAGAATTTAAGTGAGCAACAAAAACAAAAGGTTTCCTCTTATGAAGAAAACATAAGACATAAAGTGAGGAATACCTTTCTAAGCTTTATGGCGTCTTAGAAGCCAAAAAAATAGGGAGAAGTTTGACTATCTTAAAATTTCTCCCTAGCAAAAATGCATCAACTGAAATTTGGGAAAAATAGTTGCAATATCTATGTCCAGAAAAGTTCCAATTTCCTTAAAAAAAACAAGAACCGGATAGAAAAATATACAAAGAACATATAGACATTTTACAAATGTTTCATATGTATAGAAGTTCAGCCTAACTCAGAAAGCTTGGCAACACCATAGAGAATAGCTATTCTCAAATATTTTTGGTGAAAGTAAAAATTGTTGCCTCTTTGGAGGTGAAGTCAAGTAGGAAATATTGCTCAATTTTAAAAGGCCTTTTGACTAGTAATTCTAAGAACGTATCTTGAAATCCCATACACACATCCTTATTTTTCACTGAATGTCCTTTTATAATGCCTACATTTTTTGTTGTGTGTACTGTCTATATAGACATGCATAGAACATAAATTATAGTTGTTTTATATACACAACTTAAATACTTTCCTATTAGCAGCTATCCTCCTTTCCTGGCGGCAGAGTATGTCGGGTATGCCAGCTATGCTTGTGGTAATATGTTCTCCTGAATACCTGACCCACACTGGGTTTTGGGATTGGAATTCAGATGTGGGCCAGTCTCTGCTGGTCCCATTAACTGTGACTGCCATAGTAGGTGCACTCCTCAGCCAGAGGGGGGCAAAGTGAGAGCACCTGCCACTGGCTTCCTGAGAGTCTTCCTGTCCCTACTCTGAATCCCCTTGCAAGCCAACCTGCCTGACTTTGAAATGCCCCAGTATCTTTTCTTCTATTCCCCAAGTTTTGCCTCTTTTATTCATTAGCTGGAGATTATTTATAACTGAAATAACCTTGTGTAGGACACTTAGTATAAATCTGAATTTACCCTAGAGAAACTGACAAGTGGCTTTCTCAATGAGAATAATTTTCATTGTCTCTTACATTTGTAAGGTATTTTTTACATTGACAGCTCACAATGACCTTTGGATTATGTAGTGAAGGTTTCTATACCCATTTTATAGATGAAAAAACAGTGAAGAGACTTTCCCAAAGGGAGGAACAGGCAGAAGTAACTGACTCCTTGACTTATTCTCTTGGGTTTTCTAGTACACCACACTGAAAGCAGAAATAAACTGGGAGAAATGAGACTTTGGGCCTGGCATTAAATGGAATGAATTATTTATCGTCTGACTGTGGCTCTCTGCCCTCTCCATAGTCATATGTGATCCTCCTCTATTCCAGCAAGTCTGCCCTAGGCTAGGGACCCCATGTATCCCTCCCACCTTACCTCCAGGCTTCTGGAAGCAGTAGCACCACTCATTGTTAGAGAGCTTGCCATCCTTGAAGGAGTCACAAGAGTTGAACAGAGGCTTGATACAGGGTTCGTACTTATCCAGGTAGATGGCATTGATCTCTGAATGGTCAAGCAGGAGGTCATAGTTCATGTCCAACTTGTTGAACATCCAGCCCAGGGAGTCCTTGCAGATGGGTAGGATGCTGGTGTCAAACCCTGCCAAGCAAAAGGCACATCTCAGCTGCCACCAAGCCTGGTGCTTCCCTCCCTGCTCACTGATCCAAGAAGATGCCAAGACCCAACCCCACTCCCCTCCTAAGGCTGTTTCCATCCCAGGATGCAGATTGAGTGATTCTCTAGAATATTTTGTGAGTTTTATTTTTGAAGTGAAACAGTTTAAAAGTCAGCATTTGAGGAAAATATATTCTAAAGGGAACAAATCCCCAAATGATAATGTATCTGTGATATAAATATGTATTTTCATTTGCTTGAAATGGGGTATGCCCAAAAGAAATAATAGAAACATGATGAGTAAGAGGAGTATAGCTTATGATACCAAAAACTATGCTTTTATATTTCAAAAAAAAATTGAAAAACCAGAATATCTTTAAAAGGATAGCAGTGAAATGAAACAATATAGCATAATCCAGAAGCACTGATTACATCCCAGAGGACCTTTAAATCCAAGCAGTCTGAACATTAATGGCAAAACAAGCCAGGTGCCTGCCTCTCTTCTCTTCTTCAATCCCCTAAAGAGATCCATGACATGGAATCCAAATCAACTCAGACAATAATTTCTTTCTTATTTCCCTGGGGGAGAAGTCATTGCTTTCTTAAAACATTATTTGTTTCCACAATGGAAACTGTATGCACTAAAATAATAACACTTAGCTCAACACTCGGGATATTGAGTCCACTGTAGACATGCCCCAGATTTAAAACTCATCTTTCCTTCAGAATCAAAGGTGCCACGAAATCTCCTGTTCCATAAACTGGATTTCCAGGACTAGTTTTATTTTTCTAGAATACCGATAAATGCAAACGTCTGTGTTGCTATGTAGAAAGCATGCTTCTAAGCACTTTGCACTTAATTATCTCACTGAATCCTTGTAACAGTCCTATGAAATGGTGCCACATCATCTCCACTGTACAGATGAAAAAATAAGGCTCAAGGTCATACAATTGTAGAATGGAGATTCAGACCCCAGCAAGCTTAATCCAGAACCTACATATTCTCAATGACTCCTCTGCTAGCCTTCTGCCTGACTTGATCTTCCTGTCCTGAGACCATCCAGTTGGGCTACAGTGTCATGTTTAGGGATGGGCAGTGCAAGGGGTCCTGCTGGGGTCTGTTGCCTACAGCCTGGTCATTAAGTTTCTGTGTGCATCACTAGGAACCCCTGCTTAGTGAAATGTAGGATATAGCAAAGTGTACCCACTCTTTTTAGAGTACAGGTAGCATCTTTGCAGAAAAGTCTTCATTGTCCAGAAGCCAATAAAATAAGTGCAGCGTCTCCTCCTCTGAGCTTTCTTAGAACGCTGTGCTTCCCCTCATTGTCCACGCTTGTTAATCAGACTATAGGCCCCCTGAGGGAAAAGACTGTCTTGTCCCCTTCAGCAGCTTCAGGCATGACAGGCATGTAGCGTTAGATTAAAAAAAAAAAATGTTGGGAGAAGTTTTCTAGCTGCTGCAAACTCTATTGCTTTAAACATAAAATCTTTCAATTTTTAAATGTATTCATTATCTTAGAACACATTTTAAAACACCCTTTATTTTCCAGAGAGGCTTTGGGACATAACGTGGCCCCTTCTTTGAACATCATGATTGTCATCAGTCTTTGATAACGCTGTCCTCAGGGGCTGCTGAATAAGAGATAATTTTCTACACGGCTCTACACTTTTGTACAGAATACTGACATTTTAATACACAAAGAGGAGTTTACTGCTGACTGGTCTCCAAAAAGAAATGCCAATCTGGTTGGGCAGTAGTCAAAAAGTCAAGCCCGGTGCAGCACTGCTAGAAATGTGGTGCCTCATCTGACATCCGTGGTTGCCTGGCATACAGGGGAAAGGAGAGCAGCCCTTCTAGCTGGCCCCAAGAGTACAGGTTCAAGCAAGGGTCCCGGGCTTCCCCTTCAGAGCTCCTGGACTCAAACGCCACTCACTCCTCTGGCCTTGTGGGCTAACCAAGCATCATTCTTTGACATTCCCTTCACTCCAGTTGCTTCAGGATATCAAACCTAAAAAGCCTCTTCAGGGACTCAATTTGCTTCTGGGCAAAGGCAGGTCTTTTGGAGAAATCTCCAGAGACTGGAGGCTGCAAGCAGCAGTTCTCCTCACATCAATCTGCTTTTTGTTGAAAGGTTGTTCAGAAAACCCAAAAGTCCAGCTTCTCCTAGAGGATCCAGGGAAAAAAATCTTATTTTGCTTTTCCCACAGATACAACCACCAAGAACCACTTTTGGAACTTAAATGCTGTTTTTTCCTTAAGATAAAAGATCCCAAATATTTCAATAATTGTCCCCCTGGATCGATGTTCTCCACTGATGTCTCTGGAAGGTTATGAGCAGCCAAGAATAACTAAAAGTTAGGGAGATCATTTTTGTTTTGGCCGAAGACCAGATGCTAGTCAACCTCTGGACAATCTCAACAGTTGCTACTCTAACTTCTTACCTACTGCATTCCATCCACGAGCATTACTTTCAGAAACCCCAGACAAGTGTGGGATCAGGTGAAATGCTCTATTTTAAATGACATGTTTTTATATTTTGACCAAATAATATCAAAATGGCTACATAGAAAAGGCTGTGGCCAAACTACATGTACCAAACAATTGTGGTGTTTAGTAATCTATTCTGTGCTGACTGGCCACAGTGTGGAGAAACCTATTCCCTGCCTTTGAATGAAAAGCATCAACGAGACTCCATCAATGTGCAAATGTAAGGGCCCACTCTGAGTGTTTGCTGCAGCTTATGACAAAGCTGAGTATGGTCTCTGCCAGCGCAGCAGCTGACGCCAATGGGAGGCTCCTTGAGCAATCTGCCTGTTATGGATGGGGAAAGGAGACACCTGTCTGGGAGTTTCTGTGGTAGATAATATGCGGTCTATTGTACACAAAGTCACAGCACCAAAGATGTTTGCTACTGTGTTGCTTCTACTAACCTAACACTGGTAACAACCTAAATGTCCCTAAATAAAGACCAAATTAAGTAAGTTGTTATGTCCATAAACTGCATTCTGTGTAGCTATTAGAAAGCAGAATACTATTCACAACATGAAAACATAGTCACATTTCTACATGGTAAAAATTCATAAAACAGTCTGGAAAGTATGATTCAACCTTTGTAATTATACACACACACTTTCGTATATGACACTGAAGAAAACCTCAGAGTATGTACCACAGCATGCTTATGGTCATTAAAATGGTAAGATCATATATTTTTTCCAAAATGCCTAAACATTTTTGTTTTTGTTTTTGAGACGGAGTGTTGCTCTGTCACCCAGGCTGGAGTGCAGTGGCGTGATCTCAGCTCACTGCAACCTCCACCTCCCGGGTTCAGGTGATTCTCCTGCCTCAACCTCCCCAGTATCTGGGACTATAGGTGCCACCATGCCCAGCTAATTTTTTATATATATGTATTTTTTTTTAGTACAGATGGGATTTCACCATGTTGCCCAGCTTGGTTGCGAACTCCTAAGCTCAGGCAATCCACCCACCTTGGCCTCCCAAAGTGCTGGGATTACAGGTGTGAGTCACCACACCCAGCCTACTAAACATTTTTTAATCCAACTTCTTTTTCTTGGGACCTGTTTAAAGTCAAAGTATATATTCAATATAGTAAGTGGTTTTTTTTGCCCCCAAATGATATTGCTAACCTTAAAACAATGTCTAATAAATTGAAATGTGATATTTAAAATAAATGAGCAAAAGTCAAATGATCTTACTGCCTTGGGCTGTGTTGGAGCTGGTAGGCTTGATGACTCTGTTTGCATCCTCGTGAAGAGCTCCAAACCAATCCTTCAGCCGGGAAGCAAGGTTCCGCAACTCCTTGTCTGTGCAGGCTAGAGAAAAGCAAGCAGAACAGACAATGAGTCTGGGGGCTTTCTGCCCTCTGTGTGCAGGGCTACTGGCAAAGCCATGTTCAAAGCAAATCCTTCTATCCAACCACGACATAACTCCTACCTTACTTGGACAACACCCCAAAGATGCTGTTAGCACAAATAAAGAGACGGACAAAAAGAGACCCTAGACTCCCAGGGCAAGCAGCCATTGTTCTGAACTGAAATTGGATGGCCTCCGTGCTGTGAAAGCAAGCTGCAGTGGTCTCACAGCTGTGTCACATCCTGTGGAGACCATCACACACCAACTTTGCTAACCGCATAAAGCTTGCTCTTGCAGTTTTGCCAGAAAAGATTACATTTAGCACTAAACTCATGCCAAGAGATTAACATACAGGCATAGCCAATGCTCTTAGAGAGAGGCTGCCTAGGACACTAAAAGATCCTAGTAATAGCAGACGCTCAATTTTGCTTTAGCCCAAGGTTTGGATTTGTGGATTGGGCCTATTTTGCTAGCCTTCCTATGGCCTCGTTCTTGACTTTCCACTATAAACAGATGGATGCCTTTTCCATGAAAGAGTCTTTTCAGCCCATCTACAGCTATTTAGCTCATTTCTTAAGAGTCAGACAGAGTCACTGGGGCAGACAGACACTCCTGAAAACAAGAAAATCCAGGCAGATGGATGGGTGGTCAGGTGAGTATGTGGGTGCAAGCTAGTGAAGGTCTTGTAGAGTGATAAGACTTGAGGAAAGAAATCCCAAAGGGAAAAAAAAAATGGTGCAGAGAAGGAAGTTGACTTTCCCTAGCCCCTCAGGGCACATGCTAATTCTGAATACTGATAAAACCAGCAAAGGGTCCAGGCAGTCGGCTGGTACCGAGACCCAGAGAACCCAGCAATGAGTTTGGGGCCTTTAGCATCTGGAGAGAGAAATTAAAGATCTGAGGAGCCAAAATTTCAATGAGTAAAAAGGGACAAAGAACAGAACCCTGCTTTTGTAACTTTTCCCAAATTCTAAAGCTCCAGGAGCAGACTGCTAAGGAGTTAAACAGAAATGCTGTGACAAGGCACAACCAAGTTCTGAATGTCTCATAGTGCTGAAGAGACGCAGATTAGGGCTCAAAACCTACCAGTGCTGAGGGAGCCCAGGGGGAATCCCTGGGTCTTCACTGGAAGCCATAGGGACAGTGACAAAAAAGGAGTAGACACAGCCTCAGGAAAACTCCAAGCTAGCCTTCAGTCAACACAGGCCTGACTGATTTAAGGTGATCAGCTCTCATCTACCTGCCTTTTAAAAAACAACGTGAAACTTCTCCAGAAGAAAATAATACCATGCAGATCGTCTCCTCATTTTTTTCATCCACATGTGCTTATCAGGCAAGCTCATTTCCCACCCTAGGGCTTTGATGCAGAGCCCAACTTCCCAGAGCTCAGGCAGAAAAGGTCTTTCTCCACTCTCCACGTTAGGGGAGAGGCAGCCAGGCCCTGACTGGGTCTTTGCAACCTAAGGACTCTCATCTACAACACTGCCTTCTGTCCAGGTAGGATCCAGACTCGATACTCTGCAAAGCATGGAATAAATGTGTGTCCAGTGTTTATACCCCAGCTTTTAGTGACCTGAAGACACTGCCTTGCTTTAACAACCAGAGTATGGTTGTATTTTAAAACACCAGCCAGGAAACAGCACTGAGAAATGTCTCGACAGGCAGCAAAGCATAACTTCTCAGGAGTCGTGCTGGCTGGAATGAATCCCAGCTTTGCCACTCACTGGCTGGGTGACCTCAGACAAGTCAGCCTCCAGCACCTCTGCCTCTTTATCTGTAAAACTTGGGATAATACTGTTATATAACTATACATCAGACAATGTATATAAATTTCTTAGCAAAGTACATGATATATGGTAATTACTCAGTATGTGCCACCTAAGATTTTGATTGCTATTCCTATTCTTAAATTGAAGATTTATAGGTAACGCTAGGGCTAGCGTCACAGCATTTAGAAAACCAACAACAAATCCACCTACACACAACTGGCTTTAGCCACATAAGAAATCAGCAAAAATAGATGCTTGTGTTATCTAGTAAGCTGCCATTAGCCATATATATGGCTATTTACATTAATTAAAATTAAGGCCAGTTGCAGTGGCTCATGCCTTTAATCCCAGCACTTTGGGAGGCTGAGGGGATGGATCACCTGAGGTTAGGAACTCCAGACCAGCCTGGCCAACATAATGAAACCCCATCTCGACTCAAAATACAAAATTAGCTGGGTATGGTGGTACATGTCTGTGATCCAGCTACTTAGGAGGCTGAGGCAGGAGAATCACTTGAACCTGGGAGGTGGAGGTTGCAGTGAGCCAAGATTACATCATTGCACTCCACCCTGGGCAACAGGAGTCGAAACTGTCTCTAAAAATCAAATTTTAAAAAAAATAGATAGTTCCTCAGTTGCACCACTGCATTCAACAGCCCCACACAGCTAGTGACCTCCACACTGGACAGCACAGATGCAGAATCTTCCCACCACAGCAGGCTGTTGTGCTGGGTGGCACTGAATCAAGCTCGTGATCATTCTGGGCTAGCTAACATTCCGGAGTGTCATCATGATATTCTGACATCCAAGTCTGTTCCTGTACTTCTTCCCCTCAGCTGTTTAAGATGGGCTGAGAAAAAAGATAAGCCCCCACCAGCCAGGAACCAGCATCTCTTGCTAAGCTATGTTCCCAAATAGTAGGGAAGGTAGTTGTTTAGTTGTTATGAAGGTGGAGAATCCTGGCTTAGCCCAGGTGCAGAGGCAGATCCTCAGGAGCAGGCCCACCCATCTCGCTTAGGGGCCCCAACTCAGAGCCTCAGGGGCACTGGGTGTTCACTTTTCTGACACTGCCCTGCTCTAAGCAGAGAGAATGTGGCCTTTTTTTTTCTGGAAGGAAATAGGTTATGCACTCTATAGTCAATTTCACATTTGAAAATGGGAAATTAATAGCCTCTTTTTTTTTCTCTCTATTGCCATGCACACCATCTATTCTAAACATTCTCTGAACAGAGAAAATTGCCAAGTCAACGTGCAGAGGAAATCTCACTCTACAAGATAAATTAGTCAGTTGTACTTAACTAAACCCTGACAGATGTGCAAGTAATCTGTGTCTTTACAAGACTGCTAGATTTTCCATTGGCTTCCCACAGTACACAGGCATTGGATGGCTGATGGGATCAGGCACTGGAATCCTGAAAGAATGTATCTGTCGCTCAGGGACAAGTCCACCAGCAGGGAGCCACTGGTGTGGGTCGAGAGAGATCAGAAAACTGAAATGGAGACAGGAGGCTCTGAATTACTGGGTCCCATTCACTCACAGCATCTTCAACTGAATGGTCCTTATGAGGAGAAAGTCAGGGGCAGACTGCCTGGAGTTGGGTACATCCCAGAGAAGGAAATAATCAAAGGCAGCAGCCTGCAGAGGGCTATTTTTTCAGATTTGGTATTCCACCCACAATACGCAGGCTGGTGATGGGAGAAAAGTGTCTGCCTTTTAAGGTGCTCATCACTGCCCCGATAAAGGTGTGAACTGGGGATTAAAGCTTTCAGAAGTGGGGACCCAGAGGATACATCCCACACACTTAGTGCATTCCCAGGGAAACGTAATGTTGGTGGGGTGAAAAACATAGTCACATATCCCCCTGCTATTCTGGGGCCATTGTGGCATTCTCATTCTACCCTGTGGCAATCCTGGTGATTTCTGGAGAGAGGTCCTGGTGAGAGGAGCAGGGCACTCAGGCCACCGGCATCAGACTCTTCAGAGGAAAACACAGTGCTTTCTTGGGAAAGGATTTGGATTAATCATGAAGACTAAGACCTGCTTTCTTGTGCTCTCCTTACCCTCCTTGGTGGACACATGCTAGCTAGCCCTCTAATTCTCCCACTTTCAATTACATTCCTTCCCACCTGGTTTCAGCTTGATTTTCACTGCTCTCATGCTCCCAGTTCTCTCCTCAGCATCCCACTTCTCAGTGATGTTTCTCCATTTGCCCTCCTGTTGCTACAGGTTACAACGCATCATTTTTACACAATCTCCGTCTGCTCCAACAGGGCTGGTGTGTGAGCCGCATCTCTGGGATCTGCTCCCCGGCTTCATATCTGCTTGTTCCCATAGTGTTCTCACCCATAGGCAGGTGTTGAACAATGAGAACACATGGACACAGGGAGGGGAGCACTACACACTGGGGTCGGGTGGGGGGAAATAGGGGAGGGA